>NC_079212.1:105411575-105646575 GCF_029633865.1 Lampris incognitus | reverse complement strand
TATTACCTGTTTTTGATTTACACAAACATTTATGTACTTCTCTACATCTGTGGTCATTGTCTCCTCAAACCCCTCTACAGCTTCTTCTCTGTCATCTTCTTCTCTCTGTTCCTATCAATCTCTCGACCTGTCTTTCTCTCACCATTATTCCTCTCTCTCTCTCTCTCTCTCTCTCTCTCTCTCTCTCTCTCTCTCTCTCTCTCTCTCTCTCTGCCTCCTCTCTCTCTCTCTCTCTCTCTCCTTCTCTCTCTCTCTCTCTCTCTCTCGCTCTCTCTCTCTCTCTCTCTCTCTCTCTCTCTCTCTCCCCCCCCGCCCCCACCTCTCCTCCCTACTCTGTCTCCCCTTTTGAAAACCCCCCGTCCTTGTCTTTTCCCTGTCCACCTTCACTCTCCTTGTTCTCACAGCCCTTCTTCTCTCTTCTGCAGCCTTCCCTCCACCTGTTCCCCCTCCATTCCCTCCTTCACTCATCCTGCTCCTCTCCACCCTCTGTCCTTTTCTCAGTCCTCTGCCATCTGTAATGGCAATGCGATGTTTCTCTCTTCAGCTCACCAGCATCAGCCAGAACAGCACCCTCCTCTGGCGCAAGTTGCCTCCCTTCCCCAAGTGTTTAATTGCATTAGCATATGCACAGCCATAGCCCGACTGTGAGTGCGGATGTGATTTATGCAATCGGACTAATTAGAGAACCGAGGGATTCTCTCTCTCTCTCTCTCTCTCTCTCTCTCTCTCTCTCTCTCTCTCTCCTCTCTCTCTCTCTCTCTATCTCTCTCTCTCTCCTCTCTCTTCTCTCTCTCTCTCTCTCTCTCATCTCTCTCTCTCTCTCTCTCCACTCTCTCCTCTCTCTCTCTCTCTCTCTCTCTCTCTCTCTCTCTCTCTCTCTCCAGAATAACATTTGGAGGACATAATCAAGAGGTCTTTGGCAACAGGAACCTGGCCAAATGTTCAAAGACAGAAAGAATAAACTTTGAGATGGGGGGGGGGGGGGTTGAAAAGATAGAATGATGGTAGACTCACAAGTCAGCTAGAGACTGGGGACACTCTCCCGGCTTTTGATGCATAAAACTGGGTGGGAACAATTAGAGAGTTGAAAAAAACCTGCATTGCAAAACCACTCCAAAGTCTTCGGCTCTTCATATTGGGGTGGTGACATGCAGAAGTCGTGTCCCTTGTAAACACTGTTATACCAGCAACACGTGGCTTTAGCTGTAGTTACTGAAGAAAACTACTTCAAAGTTTGTTGCTTGTCGCATTTACGGCGAAAGATATTCATCGGTTAAAAACAAACACCAGTATTTTATTAGGACATGATTCATCCATCTGGCCAGAGTATACATCTGCTTAGGATGGCATTACAGGACAAGTTTCATTGGGAGATGGCCTTGGCTATATTTCAACCAAACACATCTTTCTTGTACTGGGTTACAAGTTTTAAAAAAAAGTTGCTGAAAATCCTTAATTACACCAACCTTGTGGACCTGAAGACACATTCGATACAATGGAATCAAATAATCTAACATTACTCGGGAGATCCATTTTCAATGTTTTAAAAAAACTCCCTCCGTGTTACAAAGTGATTCACTACATCTCCAGTTTGTTTCACTATGGAAGAGGATGGGAGAGGCATCATTTCTGGTAAGGTGGCCCTAGATTTCCAAAGCAGTAGGCATAGGTTTGTTAGCAGCTCATTATCGCTGTCTTGAAGCAACTACCTTGGCATTTAGAAGTCCCTGTAGGCTGAGATCCTCCGATTGTCTGGTATTGCGAGACAAGGATGAGGGAGACTGCATGAAGAGGAAGATAGGAAGAGAGACTTGCATAATCCTTTGGCAATCACAGTAATAGCTTGTTGAAAACTTAAAATATTGGACTCTAAAGATCCCTGTAAGGTGATATTTCCAATGTGAAACAGTATGCCTGTCACTTAAACCATCAAATCCAATGTAACTTTTTTGACATTAAAGAAGTGAAAGTCCTGTTTAATCCTAACTAGGTCAACCTTCACTAAATGAGACAACTGCTGTGAAGAATGGAAAGTATTATTTTTTCTTTTTAGAGAACTTCCCTTTGCTAACCTCAGCCAGGCTGCTTAAGTCTAAAAATCTGTTTCGATGTTACTCAAAGCTCAGAGTCACAAACTGCCTTTTACATCTCTATCTGTGAAATTCCAACATGAGGAAGTGACAGGTTCAACAACTTTCTCAAAGGCACTGAGTCAGGACATTAACATATTGCACCCATGACCTTCTAGTTACAGGCCAGTCTCCTTTGACAACTATGTCTCCCTGCTGCTTGTTGCATCTTGAGTGATGCTTGCTTTGACTTTGGATTAACTGACTTGAGTCCAAGATAATAACTGGTGAATGCAAATTCCAGAAATCTAAATAAATATAGTCATTGTGCATAACCTCAGACCCACAGCTTTCCTACAGTTTAGTCAGTGTGTCTATGCTCATAAAGACTATATGGTGGTATGTGGACTAATCTCTCTCATCAGCAGAGACAACAGACCAGATAAAGTTACTGGAGGTTGTCCAAGGATCTGTGTCTTATCCCAATCACTGTTCATTAGTTTACATTTTGTTGGAATAAACAAATCAACATGGGCCTCCGCTCTGGGAGTCTTTTATTAACCAACTCTTCTGCATTCCTGCTACAGTTGTGGTTGCTGTTAATGCTTCCTCATACACCACCAATCGCCACCAAGACAAAGAGTCAGAGAGGTTTGTTTGGTATGTTTGTGCCATAATGTGTCTCTAATGAGTTTGCTTCCAGATATTTACTGTTTTTTTGCAGTTAAAAAAGAGCAAAAACAAAAACTAAAAACAAAAACAAACTCAAATTTGATCATATGAGTACAATTACATCAAAAGTGCAACAAACAATTTAACAAATAGCTACATCTGTTCATTCTTAACCCCCCCCCACTCTCAAACTGGCAAGAGTGAATAAAGTTTGTGTGGCATCGTGAGGCAGATATGAAAACAGTTTATGATGTCGAAATTTAAGAAACTGTTGTGTTGTATTCATGATGGTTCAAGCTTGAACACCTCTTTCTTTTGTCCCAAAGAGTAAGTTACCCTACTTCTTTCTGGCCCTACCCCTAGTTTAGGAGTGCCCTCTACTGGGTAGTGGACATTCAGAATGGAGATACAAGGGTACGGTTTGGAATCTTTACCTAAGAAATGGGATGCCACTCGTCATCACAATCATCGTTATGTTTGCTGCTCAGAATTTTATTAGTTGCCAGATTTCCTCAGGAGTCCTTGGAATGTTACAACATGGTTATAACATTATATTATATATTAAAGCATGGTCACTTGTAACCATTATCAACTATTATAGTGTCAAATCTGACCAAATTTACTGGAGAGATTAATCTATTGACAATAGCCATGACGTAAGTTTAAACATTGGCTCTGTAGTCCTGTCCATAGAAATGTATCTCCTGGGTCACACAACATGAATGGAATCTTTATGAATGTTTATGATTCTTGTCATTAAGTGACACTCCTTTAATTATAGAATTTTTTAATGCAAAGTTGAAAGTATGATATGTTTTTATTGTAGCAACCCTAGATTCTGCTTCTGGTGTGGGAAGATTCATCCATTATCCAAACCGCTTATCCTACTTAGGGTCATGGGGATGCTGGAGTCTATCCCAGGCAGTCATTGGGCGGCAGGCAGGGAGAGACCCTGGACAAGCTGCCAGGCCAACACAGGGCATGTGTTGAAGATGTTGAAGAAGACAGTGGGAAGATGGGCGGCACAAATTCATGTTTGCAGTGACCTCACCCAGTACTGGTGTGGGAAGATGGCGGGGCGCAAATTCACGTTTGCGGTGGCCTCACACCCAGTACCATTCATGCAGTGTCTTTGTCCACATGTGCATCTAACTTTGTGCCTTTGTTTGATGGCTGGGAGAGCTTGGTCTGCTGCATCCTTTGGCCCAGGGACCACTGGCCAGCCTGGAGCTGTGCCCAAAGAGGTAACACTGAGGGCGGTCTGACAGGATGTGGAAGCGGGGAAGGCTAAGCTAATTGCCGGCCCATGCAGACCAGCAGTTCCAATAACACTGAGGGCAGTCTGGCAGTAGCCTCGCCTTGCGTTGACTGTGTTTTTAGTGTTGTCGTGTGGAGTGCGGGTAAGGTGTGTCGAAGGTGTCTGGCAGGGAGAGCTAGCATTGGATCAGCTGAGGGAACCTGGTCTGCTGCGTCCAGTGGGCCCAGGGACCCCACAGCCCTGCCTGGAGCTGCGCCCAAGGAAACACTGAGGGCAGTTTGACAGGATGAGGATGCGGGGCAGGCTAAGCTAACTGCTAGCCCATGCAGACCAGCAGTTCCGACAGGCATCCTGACGTTCGCTCTCTCGGACAGCGATTTTTTTTTTGGTAGTTTGATATGTGTTCTTGTAGTTTTTATATATTATATATGTGTTTTTGTGTTTGTGTTGCACTTCTGTGGGCAATTATATTTTGTTTCATGTATGCAAGCTCATGAAATGAAATGATGTGTTCCTGATTCCTGACTCCTAGTGGGACTGAGCCGCTCGATTTAATATATTTCGCATGTCTATAGCTCAAAAACAGACCTCTCAAACAATGTAAACTTTGCACTAAAAATGACATAATTGACAGAATAATGCTTAGTGACATGACGGGTGTCATGTCATGGTTATGATTGTGTGGTGTCAGTCTTATGCACACCCCTTCAAATAAAGTGCTACCCTGCCCTGCACTGTAATCAGATGAGCAAGGAAGTGCAGAACATTGGCTGGATCATTTTTCAAGCTTGTTTTACAGTTGACATCGTGAATAGTGATATTTCTAAATTGCTTGTTATAACGATCCAATTACATATTCATATGCATCTATATTAAACTAAAATACACCAACGGATTTAAAAAATGTTGCATGCTTGTTTGTGAAGGTATACACGTTTGGGCTTCTTTCCCCACACCGGTAGCCATACTCCATGTTAGACTGTCTCAGTTTTCAAAGCATTCTGGGAATTTTCTTCTGTCACTCTTGGAGTCTGCAACTGAAAATGCTCCATTTGAAGGGCCATTTGGGGGGCTGGATGACCACTACCCCTCAATCCCCAAAAGAAATAGGACACCCTACCCTATGTGGTCACACACAAAACAGAGGTGTAGGCCCAAGTGGTAGAGCTAAGGGGGAATTGGGATCGGGGCTTTATTTCTTCTTTTGTTTTCAAGTGATGACATCAAACAAGGCATTTTTATGAAGCTGATCTATTTTGCCACTTCTGTATGTTTGAATGTAGGCTAACGTTCCTGAAATTTGTATAAGGGGAGAAAGTTCCAGAGGGGTTTCTCAAGGAGCTGCATGTGTAACACTAATCCATGCACCATCCATTTGTATTCATGCTAGAGTAAGCTAATCACCATGGGGCACTTTCCTTTACTTTTATGTCTCTTTCCCCTTCTTATGTTGCAATGCACATCCAGATTTCTCTGCCTCTCCCTTTTCCTTCAGTTGACAAGTGCTTATTGTGGAATAATGTATTATGAAATACATGAGCAGTGTTGATGTTGAAATGTGAAAAGATTTGAATGCATAATCTGAATTCTCCCTCCATTATCCTCCATATCCAACTTCTGACATTTGTGTAATCAGCCATCATTATGAACACGGTCTGTTCTGCCATTGCAATGTGTTGGTATGTAGACTATTCCTGCTGCAATTGAGACACAAGGAAAGAACATCCCAGAGTGTTTTCTAAAGACGTTGCATGTGCAATACTAATATATGCTCCATTCATTTGTATTCATGTAAGACTAAGCCAATCAACATGGGGTCCTTCCTTTTTTCTTCTTCTCTCTATTACACCCCCCTTTACTTTTCCCCTGCCCCACATAGTCATGGTGAGAAAATGAAAGTTGGTTTTTTTTTTATCTCTTTCATGCTCTTACTTCACCATGTCTCCAAGAGTTCCTCTCTCTGTGAAGGATGTGATCTCAACATAAAAATAATTAAAATTCCAAGAAATCTGGAACATTATGCCACATTTCTACTCCGTCCCTGTATCGCTCTCTACTACCTATTCTGTATAATATAATGTAATATAATATAGTATAATTTAGTAGTGTCATTGTATAAAATAGTGTTATTGCTCTGTTGTATGTGTGGCAAAGCCACCATCAGAATGAAAAAGAAATGTGTGCATGCTTGCGGAGTCTTACACCACAATCCAAACGATAATGTGAGTGACATTATTGTTTCAATAAATTGACTTTTTGCACATAGTAACGAGAGACTTGATGGATCTTCCTTCCCCTGTACTCAAGGCATGTTACACTCAGCTAACTCAGGTTTCTATGGACATTTTTAACCTGTCACTGTCATTGTGTATGGTTCCAGTGTGTTTTAAGAAACACCATTGTGCCTGTACCTAAGAAAACAAGTTTATTGCCTTGATGATTACTGACCTGTTGCTTTGAGTTCTGATATTATGAAGTGCATTGAAAGAGTGGTCATAAAATATACCAAATGTAACATTCCTGTTGAGAAAAACTGAGGGAAAAAAAAGAAAAAAAGAAAGATCACTGACCCTGAAGAGGATGTTCGACAACTTTCTGAGGAACTCCATAAAAAAGACTTCCTCTTGAGCAGCTTCATGGATGTGGCTTATGGCCAGTCCAAACGAATTGCCACTCTCAGTGCAGCAATCCAAGGCGATTCTTTTTTTTTTTTTTTTTTGCTTTTGGATTTCCCCCCCCCCTTTTTCTCCCCAATTGTACCCGGCCAATCAGGTACACCAGGAGGAGGAGTAGGAGGGAAAGCCAGCCAGAACCATTTAAGAGAAAGTGAGAGGGAGAGAGAGAGAGAGAGAGAGAATGAGCTTCTTCCTCATAAAGGAAGAGATGAAGATGCAGATAGGCAGATGAGAGGAAAGCAGAGAGAATCAACAGGCTCTTCTCTCTACTTGAGAGATTAGTTGAAAAAAAACCCTACATGAATGAATTAAAATTAATTGTTAAATACATTTTTATTTAATTTACAGATGTCTTTAACTATTTACAACATAAAGTTAATTTGGAATAATAGAGTGTCTGCAGTTCCTTTAAATTTGGAATTCAAGTTTCTAAATATAAGCCCTTGTGAAAATATTTATTTGTTAAGTGTTAATTTTTGGCTCAGCTGAACAGCGTGTCCCTTGGAGGAAACTCACACAGACACGGGGAGAACATGCAAACTCCATACAGAAAGGACCTAGGATGGCCTGGGGTTCGAATCCAGGACCTTCTTGCTGTGAGGCAACAGTGCTAATCACTGGGCCACCATGCTGCCTAATAAAGACCCTGGTGTCTTCTGTGAGTGGGATATAATCTACAGTGATCTCCAGTGTGTTTGGAGATGCATCTCTCCACTGTCCACTGCATCTTCCATCGACTGGGTTTGCAGGGCTGGGTCAATCAATGGCTGTCATGTCACAAAGAGGTTTTCAGAAAGAGGCAATAATAAAAGACAGTGCATACAAAATACAACTTCACAACCTAGATAACCTTGTGGCGAATGGCCACCACTACCTCCTCAGTGACTCTGTGGACAATGCGCTGGACAGTGGAACGATGTATCCCAAACACTCTGGAGACCACCCTGTATGATGTCCCACTTGCCAGCCAGAAAAAGAAATGGCAGGGTCTCAATTGTGGCACCCCATCAGTGTCTCTGTTCCTGGTTGAGAAGGACCAGCAGGACTGCCAAAGCTTTTTTGCTCAGCCGAAAATCTAGCAATATGTCCTGCTGGTTGAAAAACCTGTCCAGCACAGGAACACTCAAGTTTATTTTGCAGTACAAGAGTCTGGGCTGGTTTCAGGAAAGAAGGAGAAAAGACTATCAAATAAACAATAGCTAGATATGAAGTGTGGCGAGCTTAGATAGATATGGCTTAAAGGCTATCTATTCAACCTGTTTTCGCTGATTAAGGACAATTCAATTCAATTCAATTTTATTGTAATTAAAAACAATGTGCAGGCACATGTTAAAAATGAAATGAGGGCTGTGGCTTCACCAAACAGTGCAAGACAGACACAGACAAACACAGCAAACACAGTATAAGATATACAAGACCACTTTTTAATATTAAAGTAAAGTTAAGGCCATTTTAAATATAAAATTATATTGTCAAAGTTAAATAGCTAGTCATATAAACTATGTTATTGTTAAATAGGCAATGTTAATATTACTGTTGGATAAAAGTACATAGTTTAACCATTTTTAATTTACCTAGTCATGGCCCTATCTCAACCTGAGTAACATCACATGCCGGTGCTGGTGCCATCTCAATTTTCTTCAGTAAATGGTTAAAGGAAAAAAAAGAACTTATGTTTCTGGCTCAATTTCCACTACTGTGTGTCAACTGCAGCTGTCAAGGTTGCTAGGCGACAGGAGCGGCGCTTCCCTACACCAGACCATCTCATTTAACAATGATCGGTTCCGGCCTCCTTCGAAGGATGAAAGCCAGGAGTAACCATGCCAGGTAAAGCGGCCATCATCATCAAAGATGAGTGCCTGAATGCTGAGAGAGGTATTCCAAAGAGGAATGTGATTTCATAGTTTTGGGAGGAATTTTTCCAGGGAGTCCACCCTGGGCTGACTGCATTTGGTACTACGATGTCCCAAGAAGTGAAAGGGGAGTGGGAACATGCCTTTGCTCTCAATCAGAAGGTGTTGCAGGCTGAATTATCGGATGTACAGAATGGCGTGGCCCGGGTAACCTGCCAATACCCAGTCTATGTGCCTCCAAACAGTGAGATGGTGCTGTGGACGGATCTGTGAAATGGTCTTTCTCGCCCATGTTTTGCCACACATTCTGCGCGCGCATCTTGTTTACAATGCAGCTTTTACGTCACGTGATAATGGGTCTATTGAACACTGCCTTGCTCCACCTACATGCGCAGCACAGGTGCAGGACGGTTTCTTGCTCGTTTACATTCGGAAGCCTGTGCCTCTAATGCCTGCTCCCTTTTTTCTCAATTTTTTCAGCCCCTCCTTTACTTTTTGATATTTTGTTGTCCAAGGCTTTCGTTGGTCATCTCACCGCTGCGTACTACCTTTGCATTAGTCTAGAACCCAGGACCCCAAATAAGCAGCCTGAGAGCCAAATGTCTGGCCCGTGTCGACCCATTGGCACTAACACACCTGTTGTAACATGTGAAATAGTGTGCAACATGTGAAATAAATTGCATGCTGCTCTACTTTATTTTAACCTCACCCCACACTGTACACTTGACCTATGCCGTAGAGTGCACATAGACATAAGACGTAGTCCTTGACTAGACAAAGCTACTCACCAGCTAAGTCACAGATAATAACTGTCCTAAACCAAGAACATGGTCTGCGCGAAAAAGTGGAAAGTCGACCAGGAAAACGATCAGCTCAAATCTGACTGGACTGATCAGTTTTGTTTTATTTTATTAGATCATGCCATTGCCAAAGTAACATGCTTGCAGACTATAGTTGTCTGCAAAGTAGATAATCTCAAAAGGCACTTCAACACTATACATGCTGCCAGTTTTAATTCCAATTACTCTATATGAAATCAGATAAAAATAATATAATAACAC
The DNA here is from genome assembly GCF_029633865.1 of Lampris incognitus. Lineage (NCBI taxonomy): Eukaryota > Metazoa > Chordata > Actinopteri > Lampriformes > Lampridae > Lampris > Lampris incognitus. The sequence goes on along the minus strand of NC_079212.1, from coordinate 105,636,987 downwards.
CATAAAAGCACTCCATTTCTACTATCTTAAACTCAACATTGGCACAAGAGAATGCAACAGCTGGATCACTGCATGTTTCATGGAACCTTGCTCAAGCTAAGAAGCCATCCGCTGATGCTGAGTTGATTAAAATGTGTAGAATTGGTACGGTTTGTGAAGTTTTAAGTCATGATGAGAAAAACTAAATGGTTGTGGAGCTATTAAAGCAGGTGCCATTGTCGGCTAACACAGCAACAAGAATAATATAACTTTTAGAGATTTCTTTGATGGGAAGACCTTTCAGGAAGAGCTACTTTGTTTGCTTCCTCTGCCTGGGTGCACAAGTGGGGAAATCATCTTTAATGAATAAACACAGTTCTTTGAGAAGAATGGCTTGCATGTGAGCAAAATTGTGTCCATTGTCACCGATGAGGCTCTGTCAATGGTCAGACAATACAAGGGCTTGGTAAGCAGGTTTGCCACTGTTAACCCAGCACTCTTAGCATTACACTGCATTATTCACAAATCAGTGTTGTGTACTAAGCAGTGTGGGGAAAGAGGCGATGGATACTGTGACAAGACTGGTAAATTTCATTAGTGAGAGTTCTAGTCTGCAATATCGCCTTTTCAGAGCATTGCTGGGGAAAATGCCAGCAGGACACAAGGACCTGTTGCTGCATAATGATGTTCACTAGCTGAGCAAAGGCTGTGAGTTGGAGAGGGTGTGCGACCTGCATGATGAGCTTGTGTCATTTTTATCTGGACTGCGGAGCCAAAAAGCCCAAGAAGATCAGAGGTTTTTAAGTGACAATAAGGTGATGGCACATATAATTTTTTGTGTGACATTATATCTCATCTAAATTACCTTAATCTGCAATTACAAGGCAAGAACCACACCATTGCGAACATGTATGAGGCAGCTGAAGCTTTCCAGTCAAAGCTGAACCTTTTGGAGAGACATATTCATGAGAAAAAGTTGCATTTTCCACATCCGTGGGAGCATTGTGAGAATAATGAAATGCAGGACGATCCAGCAATGAAGGATTTTGTGATGAGCCTGGTAGAAAATGTCAAGAAACAATTTGAAAGCTCCCCTAACTCTCAGGTGACATCCTCCTTTCCCTGAGACAGCTGTTCTTTGTTCTGGCTGATAGCCAGTAGACTGCAGAGGCTAAAAGGCTGGTACCTTCCATAGATGAGGCAACTCTTCAGATGGAGGTCTTGGAGATGGGAATGTCTAATTTGCTCCAAGCACAACACAAGGACATTGGAGTGAGTGACTTTTGGATCAATGCAATTCCCCAGGCATGATTCAAAAACACGAGAGCTATTGCAATGCTCCTACTAACAATTTTCCCCTCTATGCCATCATTTTCTTCAAATAACTCGATCAAGAACCAGGAAAGAAACAGAATCACCAATGCACATCTTGCCCAGTGCTTCAGGCTTGCCACAACAGAATACAGGCCTGACTTCAGAACAATTGCCTCATCCTGTTGCTCTCACTTCCCCCACTGATTGGTGAATGAACCTCCATTTGTTTTGTCCATTTGTCCATAATTAAATGGTGGGTTCTGAACTTATTTTGTTTCAGGAATGCATTTTTCTTTGTGTGACCCTCAACAGGCTTTAAGAATTCCAGGCCTAAATTATTACTACTATTATTACTACTATGAAGAAGAATAACAAGCAGAACAAGAAGAAGGATGATGATGATGATGATAATAAAAATAAAAATGATAATTGTATTAATCTTATTAGCAGCAACAACATCTGCACATACATAAACTTTTGCTGGTGCAATGAAGAAAAAAAATAAGGAATTTTTGGCCCTTGGCTTGGCATGCATGACATGATTTGGTCTTTGGGAAAAACTAATTGGGGAACTCTGGTCTAGAATATTAACACAAATTAACTAACTTGGTTTTGATTGGCCTTTGAGCCCAGTCCCAAAAATAATTTTCCAGGTATTGCTATCTTGAAATGGATTAGTCTCTGCCTGTGACCTTTCATGATTTTTTTTTCATAATTTCCAAAGGCTATTTCAGTGTTGTCTAATTCTCCATTCCATCCATCCATCCATCCATCCATTATCCGAACTGCTTATCCTGCTCTCAGGGTCGCGGGAGAAGCTTTTTATATTGCTTTAGGGCCTAGAGGTATTCAAGTTGGGCCTATTGGTCATTTGGGTTCCTGTGTTTTGTCTAGATAGAGTACATTCTCTGTCAAACCAGCTGTGTTTTTGTTTTCTGTTGCACTTACTAGTTTGTGTTAGATTATTTTGCCAAACTGAGTAAAACTATTTTGAAGGTGGTTTGTGGTCATATTTATGTTTTCCCTATCCAGTTGATACTGAGTTTTCAGACATGCATCCAACATGTTTTGGATTTGTGTACAGCCTTGTGCAGCAGTATAGGCAGTAGTGCCCTCTTCTGACCATTTACAGTTCTTTGGTAGAGGAACCAGCCTGGGCTTGGATTCAGAGTGGGTGCTATGGACTTTTTCAGAAACAATGTTATCAGAATCAGGATCATGTTATTGGCCATGTAGTTTTGCACATACATGGAATTTGATTCCAGTTTTGTGGCTCTCTCTCAGCATACTTAACAGAATAAAAACACTACAACACAACAATTCTCAGTTATATACACAAAGTTTGACTATATACAGGTGAAATGACAGGTGATAAAGTGCAATGGTGCAGAGAACATATCAGAGATGCTGAAAATTATGTTAACAGGTTACTTATCTACATGCCTGAGGTAGATGGACAAGACAGAGTGTACCAGTATACGTACAATGTAAAGTACACTTTCATACAAAATTATACAACATGTTTGGATTTATTTGCCAATATTAAACTTTCAATTGAATGACAGCCTTCAGAAAGAAACTGTTTTTTATATCTGATTATTTTGGTGTACAGTGCTCTGTAGCGCCTACCAGAGGGGAGGAGCTGCAACGGTTGTGACCAGGGTGGGTCTGCAGTGATGTTGCCTGCCCGTTTCCCGACTCTAGGATTTATAAGTCCTGAATAGAGAGCAGGTTGGTAGCAATGATTTTCTCTGCAGACTTAATTGTACATTTTAGTCTGTCCCTGCCCTGTTTGGTGGTTGATCCAAACCAGACAGTGATGGATGTGCAAAGGACAGACTGGATTATTGCAGTGTAGAACTGAATCAGTAGTTCCTGAGGCAGGTTGAACTCTGAGCTGGTGGAGAAAGTAAATGCCCTGCTGGGCCTTTTTGATGATTGTGTCGATGTTGGATGCCCACCTTAGATCCTGAGAGATTGTGGAACCCAGAGATCTGTAGATTTTCACTGTAGACACATAGCTACAGAGTATGGTCGGGGGTGGAGTGTTGGGGGGCTCCTCCTGAAGTCCACTGTTATGTCCACAGTTTTGAACGTGTTCAGCTCCCAGGTTATGGCCACACCAGAGAGCCAGCTGTTCAATATTCCATCTATATGCAGACTCATCAACATCCCGGATAAGGACAATAATGGTTGTGTCATCCACAAACTTAAGAAGTTTAAAAGATGGGTCACCTGAGGTGTAGTCATTTGTGTACAGGAAGAAGAGTACAGGAAAGAGCACACATCCCTGGGGGGCACCAGTGCTGATTGTTTGGGTGCTGGATGTGATTCTCCCCAGCCTCGCCAGCTGCCTCCTGTCTGTCAGGAAGTTTTTAATCCACTGGCAGATGAAGACTGGTACAGGGAGCCAGGTGAGTTTGGATTGGAGGATATCTGGGACAATGGTATTGAACACTGAGCTGAAGTCCAAAAACAGGACCCTTGCATGTGTCCCTGGGGAGTTGAGGTGTTGGAAGATGTAATGCAATCCCATGTTGACTGCATCCTACACTGACCTGTTTGCTCAGTAAGCAAACTGCAGGGGGTCGAGCAGGGGGCCTGTGATTTCCTTCAGGTGGGCCAACCCCAGTCTCTCGAAAGATTTCATGACCACAGCCATTAGGGCAATGGGCCTGTAGTCATTTAATCCTGTGATGCAGGGGTCCTTGGGGACCGGAATGATAGTGGAGATCCTGAAGCAGGAGGGGACTTCACACCGCTCAAGTGATCTGTTGAATATCAGTGTGAAAATGGAGGCCAGGTTGTCAGCACAGACCCTCAGACAGGAGGGTGACATGCCATCAGGGCCTAGTGCCGTCCTGGTCTTCTGTCTCTGCAAGAGATCACAGTTCGCATGAAGAAGTTGGAACTGTGGCAGATGAAGTGTACTGGCCGGTTATATGGTCACTAAACCAGGTATCAGTAAGACACAGGGTGGTAGATCTGGAAAAGTTCGAGTTTTTTCCGTTTATGAGTAGGAGTTCATCCATCTTGTTAGGCAGAGAGCAGACATTCACCATGTGGCTTGATGGCAGAATGGTTCTAAATCCCCACTGTCACAGTTTAACGAGCACTCCGGCTTACGTATCCCTTCAGCCTCTTCATCATAGTCTGCACAGGGCTGTACCAGTCAAGGGCACAGCAATACTTTCGATAAAATGTTCAGTTAAAGTTGTTAACAGCAGTCAGTTTATTTGACTATGATCTGACAAGGGCAGTTGTGGCAATACTATAAATAAATGTATTTGTGCTGGGTCAATATCAGTAATGGCATAATCTACAACACTGCTACATTGCACGGAGCAGTATGTGAGTCAATGAACTGCTGGCTGGCTCATTACTGTAATGAGCAAGGATTCGACTTTGTTGATGACTGGCCTTCTTTCTAGGGCCGCCTTTACCTGCTGAAAGTGGACAGCATTTGCCCTACTGGGGACGGTTCCGCTCTTTTGTCTAGCAATACAGATAGCTGTTTACGTTTAGTTTGACACTAGGGACTTATCATTCAGCAGGTTGCGTTGCAGGTGATTAGAGAGCCTCCATCCATCCATTATCAAAACCGCTTATCCTGCTCTCAGGGTCGCGGGGAAGCTGGAGTCTATCCTTATCCCAGCAGTCATTGGGTGGCAGCCAGGGAGACAACCTGGACAGGACACCAGGCCCTAGTGTGGATGTGGAGTCAAGTAGTTTAATTAATTTTGATTAGTCAGGTAATTTTTCATAGTGTAGATTATCAGACTGACAGCTTGGTCTATAACATTGAGACCATCTCCCTGCCCTGCTGTGTTACTCTCAAGTTCTCTTCTAATTATTCCTACCACTGGTGGTGGTGAAATGTGCAACAAAGTGCCTAATAATGTACAGAACTAAACATCTAATGTTATCACATACCACATATCATCCAAAGCATTGGTTGTCAAAATTGTCACCCAGGTGTCCAATTCCAATTAATATTTCACCTATTGGTAGCTCTAAAGTTCTGCCTACTACTGAACAGCTTTTGAGACTATCTCCCTTGATACTTTTGACTAAGCTCGTGTCAGCCTCTAAACCAACTACTTCCCTACTTGACCCCTTACCAGCAAACCTTTTTAAAGACCTCTGGCATTTTCTGGGACCTACAATGCTAGACATTGTTAATTTATCACTTACTACTGGCATTGTTCCCTGCAGTTTTAAGACAGCTGTGGTTAAACCTCTACTTTAAAAAAAACTGCACCTCGATCTAGGGTGCATGTGACCACATGTCATCCAAAGCATTGGTTGTCAAAATTGTCACCCAGGTGTCTAATTCCAAATAATATTTCACCTATCGGTAGCTCTAAAGTTCTGCCTACTACTGAACACGTCCACAACATGCCTAAATTCGGTTTATTAAATATCAGATCATTGTCTACCAAAGCCTTATTAATAAATGATCTGATTCTTCAACATAGTTTCAAAATAGTTGGGTTATGTGAAACATGGCTGAAACCAAACGTTTTCCTTCCCTTAAATGAGGCTTCCCCACCCGACTATACTTGTGCTCCTGTAGTTTGGGCAAATAAACAAGGTGGGGGTGTTGCCTTAATATATAATTATGTTTTCAATCCGACTTCTAGACTTGAATCTAAATTCCAGTCTTTTGAGGCTCTTGTTCTTAGTCCATCTTCCTCAGTCATGAATAGACTCAGCTCAGTCCAAATTGTGATACTCTATCGGCCTCCTGGCTGTTACTCACCATTTCTTAAAGAATTTGGAGAATTTGTCTCAGGCCTTGTTACTCATTCTAATTAGATTTTAATTCTTGGTGACTTCAATATTCATCTGAATAAGGCTGCTGAGCCTCTAAGTAAAGCCTTTCTGGCACCAGTTGATACTTTTGGATTTGCTCAGTTTGCTCAAGTCGACTCACTGCAGTGGTAACACCCTTGATTTGGTTTTATCTAAAGGGATAACTGTTTCTGATCTAAATGTCTTGCCAACCACATCTCCAGTGTCAGATCATTTTCTCATCAAATTTGAAGCATTATTGGCCTGTCCAGTTAATATCGGCACATATGTAATTCCCACTTGCCACATTGGTCCCTCCACTGTAGCTCCATTTGGCCAGTGGCTGTCTGAAGTCTTGGCTCCTTTCACTGTAGTGACTGACTCTGTTGAAAATGTCACTAGTGACTTAAATGTGGCCCTCTCTAGTCTCCTCGATTCAGCTGCACCTTTCACTACCAGAGCTAGACGGCTAAAGAGGCCTACACCCTGGTTTATGATGAGACATATACTCTTAAGCAGGCCTGCAGGAGACTGGAACGTAAATTACGAAAATCAAAATTGGAAGTTGTTTATCTATCGTGGCATGAGTGCTTATTGAAATACAAGCATGCTTTATCTGTTGCAAAAGCAGCGTACCTCTCTCAATCAATATTAATAAACATAACCCCAGATTTTTCTTTGACACTGTATCTAAACTTACTAAAAAGCAGCTGTCTATTAGCTGCTCACCATTCATGGCCTGTGAGTTTCTAGACTTTTTCTACAATAAGGTTGATGAGATTTTAAATAAAATTAGTTCTTCAACTTCAGCTACTCCTTCAGATCCTGTCTTACCAAATTCATATCTATACAATGAGTCATTGGTAGTCCCTGTTATTACAGCTTTTGAGACTATCTTCCTTGATACTTTTGACTAAGCTCATGTCAGCCTCTAAACCAACTACTTCCCTACTTGTCCCCTTACCAGTAAACCTTTTTAAAGACCTCTGGCATTTTCTGGGACCTACAATGCTAGACATTGTTAATTTATCACTTACTACTGGCATTGTTCCCTGCAGTTTTAAGACAGCTGTGGTTAAACCTCTACTAAAAAAAAAAAACTGCTCCTCGATCTAGGGTCTCTTTATAACTATCGATCAGTCTCTAATCTTCCATTCTTTTCTAAAGTACCAGAGAAAGCTGTGTATCAACAACTGCCGACCCATATAGATTCGACCCATATATGAACCTTTTCAATCAGCTTCAGGGCCTGTCACTCCACTGAAACTGCTCTGACCAGAGTGGTGAACAATCTTTTACTAGTTATGGACTCTGATTCCACTTTTGATCTTCTACTACTGGAACTCAGTGCAGCCTTTGACACCACTGATCACTGGATACTATTAGACAGATTAAATTGTGATTTTGGTGTCTCTGGCTTAGCTCTCTCTTGGCTTAAGTCCTACTTATCTGGAAGAACATACTGTGTCTGCTATAGGAATATTGCATAAAGTTCTCTGACGTTAAATATGGTGTACCTCAGGGCTCAGTTCTTGGTCCTCTACTTTCTACTCTTTATATTACGCCTCTTGGCCAAATTATATGCAGTTATGGAACACATTTCCATTGCTATGCTGATGATAGTCAGCTGCATGTGCCTGTAAGGGCTGAGGATCATACTCAAATGACAAATTTAGAGGCCTGCTTGGCTGCTGTGAAAAATTGTATATCACTTATCTTTCTGGTTTTAAATTCGGATAAAACTGAGATATTGCTCATTGGCCCTGCTAGACACAGACACCAATCTGATCAAGTAACGATAACAATCGACAACTCTGTGATTTCACCAAGTGTGGCAGCCAAAACGTTTGATCCCAGCCTTTCCTTTGATAAGCATATTAAAGAATTCACCAAGACTGACTTTTTTCACTTACTAAAATTAGCTAAAATCCGGTCTTTTCTGTCCATGGCTGACACAGAGACTCTTAACACATGCATTTGTTTCATCCAGTCTTGATAACTGTAATGTTCTGTTTGCAGGTCTGCCACATTCTAGTACTAAAATTCTTTAGATGTATCAGAGTGCTGCTGCTAGAAGAAACCTAACTAAATCTAAGAAATTTGATGATATTCTTGCCTCCCTTCAGTGGCTTCCTATCCATGTTAGATCAGAATTCAAGGTGCTTCTGCTGACTTATAAAATCCTAAATGGGCTTGCCCCATCTTACCTGGATGAGCTCCTTAAACTGTACATTCAATTTCAAGCACTTCACTCTCAAAATACAGGGCTCCTGTGTGTACCCAAAGTCAAAAATAATACAGCTGATGGCAGGGCCTTTTCTTATCGGGCCCCATTCTGGTGGAATAACCTGCCTGATGTCATCAGAAAATCAGTCTGTTGAGTCCTTTAAATACAAATTTAAAACTCATCTTTTTGCCTTAGCCTACAATTAGTTGCTTTTAAGTTGAATGTTTCACAACCTGTACTGCATGGTGGGTCGGTTTCTGTCTCAATGAATTTACCAAGCACTGTTCTGCCAATGATATTATAGTGTATACATTATGACGAATTGATGACTAAATTGTTTATGACTGATGACTATTGCAAACTGTTCTCTTCTCTCACGTCTTTTCTCTCTCTCTGAATGATGTCTTCTCCTTTCTCTTTTTTTGTGTGTGAATGGTGTCATGCAAGTCTCTCTTGTGTGCATGTGCAGTCGGTCCTCCTCTCAGGTCTCCGTGGCCATGATGGTTGCCATGCTGCTTAGCATCCCTCTTATCACATTTTCTTTTTATATATCTTATAAATCCATATAATTGTGTTATCCTATTTCAATTTTATATCCTTCTCTCACAAAGATATACGACTGATTTTTTTTTTTTTAAACATGGTGATGCTGGTCATATGGCTTGGGTCCTGGGCTGTTCCGGTGGTGTCTGGACACTGATTGACATCCTGTGCATCATATTCTTCATACATTTTACAAACCCCAATTCCAAAGAAGTTGTGATATTGTGTAAAACGTGAATAAAAACAGAATACAATGATTTACAAATCCTTTTCGACCTATATTCAAGTGAATACACTACAAAGACAATATATTTAATGTTCAAACTGATAAACGTTATTGTTTTTTGCAAATATTAAATCATTTTGAATTTGGTGCCTGCAACATGTTCAAAAAAGCTGGACAGGGGCAACAAAAGACTGGGAAAGTTGAGGAATGCTCAAAAACACCTGTTTGGAACATTCCACAGGTGAACAGGTTAATTGGAAACAGCTGAGTGTCATGATTGGGTATAAAAGGAGCGTCCCCGAAAGGCTCAGTCATTCACAAGCAAGGATGGGGCGAGGTTCACCACTTTGTGAACAACTGTGTGAGCAACTAGTCCAACAGTTTAAGAACAACATTTCTCAACATACAATTGCAAGGAATTTAGGGATTTCATCATCTACAGTCCATAATATCATCAAAAGATTCAGAGAATCCGGAGAAATCTCTGCACATAAGCGGCAAGGCCGCAAACCAACATTGAATGCCCATGACCTTCGATCCCTCAGGCGGCACTGCATTAAAAACCGACATCATTCTGTAAAGGATATTACCACATGGGCTCAGGAACACTTCAGAAAACTATTTTCAGTTAACACAGTTCGTCGCTGCATCTACAAGTGCAAGTTAAAACTCTACCATGCAAAGTGAAAGCCATATATCAACAACACCCAGAAATGCCGCCGGCTTCTCTGGGCCTGAGCTCAGTGTGCTGTGGTCTGACGAGTCCACATTTCAAATTGTTTTTGGAAATCATGGACGTTGTGTCCTCTGGGCTAAAGAGGAAAAGGGCCATCCAGATTGTTATCAGCGCAAAGTTCAAAAGCCAGCATCTGTGATGGTATGGGGGTGTGTTAGTGCCCATGGCATGGGTAGCTTGCACATCTGTGAAGGCACCATTAATGCTGAAAAGTACATACAGGTTTTGGAGCAACATATGCTGCCATGCAAGCGACCTCTTTTTCAGGGACGTCCCTGCTTATTTCAGCAAGACAATGCCAAGCCACATTCTGCACGTGTTACAACAGCGTGGCTTCGTAGTAAAAGAGTGCGGGTACTAGACTGACCTGCCTGCAGTCCAGACCTGTCTCCGCTTGAAAATGTGTGGCGCATTATGAAGCGCAAAATACGACAACGGAGATCCCGGACTGTTGAGCAACTGAAGTCGTACATCAAGCAAGGATGGGAAAGAATTCCACCTACAAAGCTTCAACAATTAGTGTCCTCAGTTCCCAAATGGTTATTGAGTGTTGTTAAAAGGAAAGGTGATACAACACAGTGGTAAACATGCTCCTGTCCCAGCTTTTTTGGAACGTGTTATAGGCATCAAATTCAAAATGAGTGAATATTTGCAATAACACAATGACGTTTATCAGTTTGAACATTAAATATCTTGTCTTTGTAGTGTATTCAATTGAATATATGTAAAAATTGAGTTGCAAATCATTGTATTCTGTTTTTATTTACATTTTACACAACGTCCCAACTTCATTGGAATTGGGGTTTGTATAATGCTTTTATAATTGTGTTGTCCTCTTTCAGTGTTGTATTTCGTAAATTGTGGAGACACAACATCCATTGCATGTTACTTGCTCGTAGCACTTATTGTATTTGCTTAGTAAAAAAAACAAAAAACAAAAACAAAAAACTCTTTCTCGCACTTTTACTTTAGCACTGGTTTTGCTCTTAGATGCTTGTGTAGAGAGAAGATGCACTTATGACCTCTGATGACTAGTAGTTCTCCTGATTCCCTATGTTAAATGCATTTATTGTAAGTCGCTTTGGATAAAAGCGTCGGCTAAATGACTGTAATGTTGTCTGTCTTGGTTTAGAGATCCCTCCTCAGTTGCTCTCCCTGAGGTTTCTTCCTATTTTTTCTCCCTGTTAAAGGGTTTTTTAAGGGAGTTGTTCCTTATCCGATGTGAGGGTCTAAGGACAGGGTGTTGTGTTGCTGTAAAGCCTCTTCAGGCAAATTTGTAATATGTTATATTGGGCTATACAAATAAAATTGACTTGACTTAATTTCAGTGCCGAGTAATGAGAACACATCTCCTTTCTGGTTGGGTTTTGGTTCAGTCGATGGAGGTGTCCCCACTCTAGCGGTTACAACAGCATGGCTGTTTCTCTGGGCGGGGGTCTGAGGTGGTTGTTGCTGCTGTTGCAAGGTGTTGCTTCCCTGGAGAGGATGTAGCGGAAGATCATACTGCAGAGTAGTGGGTCCAGGGTTCCGTGGAGGTGGAGCTCTGATGTAGTGCTGAGAGGATGGTATGGAGTCCCATGAAGGTGGAGTTCTGGTGTGGTGTAGAGAGGTGGGCCCATCTTGTTTGGGGTTCTAGCCATTGCTAATGGTTGCTCCAGGGTGATGGGAGTCCCCCGCGAAGGTTGAAATGGCCAATTGTGATCCTGTTCTCGGTGTGAGAAGCTGTTGTGCAGTCTAAAGCTGTATTTTTGATGTTCTTGACAAACAGTCTTACACTCCTTTGACTAAGGTGTACGTTACTGTATAGGTGCTGGCAGAAGATATATCCATGGGAGGCCATGTGGGCATTTGGTAGCTCTGTAAAGGCTTTGGATATATTAGCATTGATGGTGTTAATTGCATACTGTGGTATGTCTCTTCTGGGTAACAGGGTGGATATGTTTACCCTGGCTGTGGGGAGTGCTGAGGTTGCATTCTAAGCCACCTGCCTCAGTGCACGAGGAACGTCTCTACTGTAAGCAGTCAGATAATTTATTCAAGCGTGAATTAGGACATGATTAATGTCCTTAAGGTTTGTCTTGGACAGCTTCTCCATGGCTTCTGAAGTGGTGGGGCTCCAGATCCTTTTGGACATTCTGCCTGGGAAGAGGTGTTTCATACTAATGTGCTTCCTATTGGAATCATACAGAAATATAATTTCTATGTTGGTGTCTGTGTGTCTTTGAGGAGATGTTGGTGGGACAAGGAGATAAGAAGAGGAGGGGGTAACCATAGGAGGTATGGTAGAGGAGGGGGTTATAGGGGGTGAGAAGGTGAGGGATATGTAGGGGGAGTAGAGGACTCCGGTTTCCTCCTCTGAGTCTCCTAGTGCAGGGTTAGTGTTGGGCTGGACTGTCTGAAAAGGGCCAGCTCATCTATCAGTCTTCGAAGTACTGCTCTCAGGGATTGGTTATCTTCCTGTAGTTTTTGAACAGTCCTTGGGAATTCCTTCATCTCATACTGCTGTTGTCATTCTAAGGAGTGTTACTCTTTCACTGATTGCTTGGTGTCATCAGATCTTGGGTAAAAGCTGTTTATTGTTCTCTCTCTGAAGTCTATGAATTTTCACTCCAGGGTGGACAGCGCCTTCTTCAGCACCCTGAGATTGCTGAAAATTTGGGGTTTTGATTCAATGGATGGTGTTAGAGGCAGGCTTTTAGGGATGTGTGACCTGGTCTTTAGCTTTTGCTAAGTAGGAGAGGCCTTAATTTTAGATGTTGATACAGATTTCAGTGTCTGGAAACTGTTCTGAAAGTTTTCCAAACTGTTCTCCAATCCTTGAATTATAAGTGTCCCATTGTGGTAGATATTTATGGTTAGGATGGGGCAGGTGAGGTGTGTGTTTTCATAGACAGTGATCTGTATTCCTTTGCTTATGTCATTCTTCTTCATGTGAGCAAATGAGTCACATAATGTTGAACACCAGTTAGCAGGGTGTTGAGTGGAGAACAGCAAGTTGCATTTAATAATTTATGTTAAGAGGGAACGACCATCCCTGAACTGAGGGGGGAGGGCTAAGAATACATTTGTTGCCATTTTGCAATGCTGTGATTGCAAACATTCCCAAATCCTCTGTGAATAGTACACATGGCCATTGAAACTCTAGTTGATGGTCATGCCCATATTTGCATATGAAACTGGTTGTTGGTTTCGATCGTTATGCAACTGTAGTGTTTATAAGGGTGGGGATACCTGCAGTCAGGTCACTTAGATGAGTGATGAAACATATCTGTTGTATCCAGATGAACTGATTCATACTTCTTTGATTTTCTTCCCTGGATTATTGAGCATGCATAAAAAACAAGTTGCTTTAACCTTACAATTGTTCTTCTTGGTGAAGTTTGCTATTAATGTCACTACGTTGTCACTCAAGACTTTTATTTTGATGGCTTTCTTTTGTTTGACCGACATGACTTCTTCAAAATAATGAATTTCACAACCATTAAGGTTCTGAGTATCTGTGTGGAGCTGGTAATATTAGATTTGTATCTTCTGTCTTCATATGCTGCTGTTCAGTTGCTGCTCCTCTGTGTTCCTTTGGCATGGCAGATACTGACTGTTTGTGACATCTAGTTAACTGTTGGGAAGGATTTATACTGATGTAAATGTCTTCTTTTTTTTTCTCAAAAGATCTGGTCCTACAGATGACCTTGCTTAGTTGTTTGTCCAGTTTTAATTGAAAGCTGTTTCCTTTTTATGTTGAGTCGTTTGCTGTTCTTAGCTAACAGCCATTTGTAGCACTAAATTCTTCTGTATACTAGCTTTAGCTTTTTGTTTTGGACAAAAACAACATTGAAAATGGTATGAAAAGTCTTCTTATATTGTCTTAAGACGCTGGTTGTTCTTTCCACCAGTCTTTTGTCATATATTAATCCTTTGGATCAGATATCTTAGATTGAAAACAATAAAAATAGTTAAAATGTTTAAGAGCTCATTATTTTTGCTGCCTTTCAGTTAGTAACAATCTCTCTCTCTCTCTCTCTCGCTACCCACCCCCCCCCTTTCTCTCTCACTGGAATGGTGGGACACACAAACACACAACCCACTCTCCAATTATAGTTGTAGGATGAAACTGTCTTATGCCAATTGTATACCGCTACCCTCAGAGGCCAAACATGTGTGGATATGATAACGGCACAATGGCAAATATTAGCCAAAGCTGCTTCTAATCACATGATATGATGAACATGTGCATTGTATGTTATATAATATATAATAAAACAAAACACATTAGTTTACTTGTTAATTTAGCTATTTATCATCAAAATTATAATCAATAGTGGGTGATAATGTCGCCGTACTTCTAGCCCCCTCCTTCCCATGGTTGATTTATTCATGAGTCATTCTTCATCCAAAGCAAAATCATTATTACCAAAAAAAACAAAAAAAAACCAAACAAACTGGTCTCAAAACACTTGCTCCGTTTTAGGTGCACTGTGTGCAAAAAAATCCTCACTGCAAACTGTGGGTAGAGCCCCACTTTACTCCTTGTAAAGCCTGACATTTTGATTGTGCCAATTGGTATTGATAATTTATTTTTCACTTTTTATGGTACACATAATTTTCAAGAGGCAAATGCCAAACTATAATGAAATTACATTTTTTCTTCTAATTTAAATATGGAATTAAATTATTTGTTGACATTCTTATGGAGACTATTCCAACTTGCCGAAACTTTTTACTTCAAATGTACATTTTAAAAAGCCTCTGATCAACGTATATCCTCCATTTACAGTGAGCCCAAAAGAGTAAAATAGATAACACCAACAAATTCAAATGTTTCCATTCATATAATTATGTGTACTTGGGAGCTCTTATAGGATTTTAACATTTTCAAACTAATCTGACTCCTGAAATATTCATGAATACTGGACTTCTTGTGCAAACATCGGTGCAAATGATTTGCAAAGAAAAGCAGTTGTATCCAGTTTGATAAATGAGGCTCAGAGAGAGCAAGAGGGAGTAATGGTTGCAGCAGTATTGAGAGAGAGAGAGAGAGTTCCCCTGGGGTGTTTCTGCTGACAAACTGAATGTCCACAGTGAGAGAGAAGCAGATTGAATTCTCCAAAATGGCCTCTCCCCTGCAATTCACATCAACCCCAGGGTCAACCATAAAAGTATCTGAGAAATAAAATATCCGAAAATTGATTTGCATTCAGTAAAAAAATAAAAAATGAAATAAAAAAGGAGCTCCTTATCTTTCTTTTCCCACAGGGCAGCATGGCTGCAAAGTTTAACAGAGGACATGGTGAATGTATAAAAAGAGAACTAAATTCAGGAATTCTTAGAGGAGTGAATGTTTTTCCCCCCCTCTTTTGATCTTGTTTTAGGGTGTTTTGGGTAGTATATGGTGGGTTTCAGGAATATGAGGCAGAACGTGAAACTGTCTTTTGATGCATGAGTCCTTACTGGCTGGGCTTAAAGGCCCCTTCCCTTTGGTGGCCCTGCTTCAACAGCCTGTGGAGCAGATAAAATTACTCACATCACACATTGCTGTTGCCTCTCTTGTTACACATTCACATTTCCACAAACAAAGTAGGGCTTAATATTCAGTGTAGTACCCCTGCGCATTTTTTTTCTATAAAAAACAAATTAATTAAAAATGTGTTTGGATATAATCCCAGCTATTATGATGTGACTTAAATTTCCTTTTAGCATAACAGGAAGACCAAGAAGACTGTATGTGGTTAAAGTTGCAAGTCTACATTAAATGTAAATTTCTTTCATTAAGCACACTTCATAATAAAGAGTAGACCTGGTTTGTAAAACCAATATTCTCTATACATTTACTGGAGTGAGGTTTTTCACCTGACTGACCTGATTAATCCCTTAATATTAATGATGCTATGCTGATGACAGTGTGGAAAATAATATATTAATGAATAGATAAATCCCCATTTAGTGGTGGCAAATGTCATCCATGTATCCATCACTGCAGTAAAATCACACTCTGCAGCTGGAGAGCATGGCTAATATATACCCACTTCTGACAGCTCACCATCTACACACAATAAAGCAGTATTCAAGGCACCAGTTTCCAAGTATAAGAGCACTCTATGTAAAGATGGCTTAGACGTGAGAGAGAAGAATTCTATGTCTTGGAAACCAACCCATGATTTTATTTTCTCATATTCAGCAGGGAAATCACTATGCTGACTTTTGCTCTTGGAGCTCAGCCATCGCTGGTGTTGTTTTCCGTTGCATCTAGCCATTCAATTCAATTATTTGATTTGATTTATATATTTTGTTTATTTAATTTCATTTTGAACATGTAAAAAAACACCACAAAAAAGATTAAAACAAAACAAGAATAATAATAAAATGAAATGAATAATAAACAGATACAGCAAACTCAATCAACAAATTCTCATAAACAACAAAAATTAAATATTACGTTAGAAAAGGAGCAGGAGGAAATACATACTTATTTCCTCCTTTTTTTTTTTGGATTATTCCCTTTTTTATCCCCCATTGTATTTGGCAAATTACCCCACTCTTCCGAGCCATCCCTGGTCACTGCTCCATCCCCTCTGCCGATCCGGGGAGGGCTGCAGACTACCACATGCCTCCTTCGATATATGTGGAGTCGCCAGCCACTTCTTTTCACCTGACTGAGAAATTTCACCAGGGGGACATAGCACGTGGGAGGATCACACTATTCCCCCAGTCCCCCTTCCCCCAGCAGGTGCCCTGACCGACCAGAGGAGGCGCTAGTGCAGCAACCAGGACACATACTCACATCTGGCTTCCCACCCGCAGACACGGCCAATTGCGTCTGTAGGGACGCCCGACCAAGCCGGAGGTAACGTGGGGATTTGAACCAGCGATCCCCATGTTGATAGACAACGTACTAGACCGCAACGCTACCCAGACACCTCAACACTCATTTATTTCTAGTTCACTTCAGCCACTGCTTGCAACAATAGTAACCAGTTTTGTTATTTTTGGGTTTTTTTGTGGCTTATAATTGGCTTTTATTCTCATATCACTCCATAGCACATCAGTAACTGGCTCTGTTCATATACAGGGAAAACTGGTTACTTTCAAATTCATACACATTTATCTTCAGTGGTGCAACGTTTGAGGGTGGCCCTATATTGGGTGTCAACCCTCTTCAAGGGTGTAATTTTTTAGAGCCCTGCCCTTTACCTGACCCTATTCTCCAGCACATGACTAACTTTCTTCTGACCTTAGGGGTAGAGGTCAAAGGTCAAGCCAAAGGAATGGGTCGCAAGCCCTTTGCTAAGGAGGTCATTACACATTTGCTCGTCTCAAGACACCGTTGTTGTCCATCAGTGTTAAATAATTAATTCTTGCAGCATTAATAGTAAGCAAAAAGTTGAGAATTACAATTAACTCACTTTTCCAATTATTTTTTATATTGCAGAGACCCTTTTTTTCGGGACATTTAAAAATGTTACCTCACTGTAGCTTCTTGGAGGAAGCTTAATGTAAAATTATTTGCAACACCAGCACTGTAAATTAATGCATTATCTGTTAATTTGGCGTTACATCTCAAATAGAACTGGCATAAAAATCAACCATGACACTTGTAACGCAACAACAAGAAGCAAAGTAAACAACATTTTAAAAGGAAAGAAGATGAATCAAAATCATTTTGCTAAACTGTTGGGAACATGAAAATAGACCTGAGCAGGATTAAAATCATTGATTTAAATCCCCCAATGGCAATTATGAATACAATAATCTTTCCACCCTTCTTGGGTATGTTTAGAATTAAAAACATGTGGTCTGAAACAGTCTCTGGTTGGAAATGTTTTCTATTGAATTAGAAATTTGTCACTTTGTCTAAATGAGACCTTGTTCTGAGAGCATGAACATGGTTTACATCATTTATTGCATATTTATGATATCACACACGCGTGCGTGCACACACACAACATGTTTAGTGAGTCACAACCTGCAGGTGTGTTGCTCTTGCTCCTAGAATGCCCCCCTCTGAAAAAAATACTCATACATCAACCTAAATTCCTTCAATCACCCCAAACTCTAACCCTTAACCACTGGCTACCTAACTATTTACCTTTAACACTTAAGGTTAAGAGGTTGCATCTTGTTTTTTGGAATGTCCTCACCCCCCCACCCAACCCTTGACTGAACAAGCACACAATCCTCCAAAGTAAATCTGCAAGAAGTCAGCTGAAATCGACACAAAAACCTACCAATCAGTCACGGAGGAGGATTTGCATTTCTCCCATCTAGATGCTTGAGTAGCCAACTAATTGGCTCTTTTGTGTAACCAAGGGATTGTGCTGTGGGTGGTAGGCCTCAGACTCAGAGACACCTATTTTCAGAAAGCATTTCATTATTTATTTCACTGCTGACTGGAGGGGGGGGGGTCCAAAAGACGCACATACACCAAAACAAAAAAAAAGAACCTAAAAATAACCTTGTTACTATAAATTTAGCAACTCTAGTAATTAATTTTGAAAATATTTCATGGGTAGTTTATATGTTAAGAGCCTTGAAGATCTAAAGATTAAACATCTACAATGCATGGGGGCCACTAGGGCTCTAGCTAGTGATCTAGGTTTTTCCCACTGACCTATAAATGAAGTATATTCTGCAAGATGATTTACTTCCAAGATGGTTTACTTCCGATTCCAGTTTTGAAGCCCACTTAGGATGGCAGCACCATGGCCGGCCTCTAGCTAATGGTGTAGTAAGGCCAGTTTCACCATAGAGAACCACTGTAAAAATTACACCTGAGAAATGGAATTCTGTGGGTATTTCACTTCATTAAAAATTCTATATTCTTCTCCAGGTGGCGTGGCGGTCTATTCCATTGCTTACCAACATGGGGATCGCCGGTTCAAATCCCTGTGTTACCTCGGGCTTGATCGGGTGTCCCTACAGACACAATTGGCCATGTCTTTGGGTGGGAAGCCAGATGTGGGTATGTGTACTGGTTGCTGCACTAGCGCCTCATCTGGTGAGTCAGGGTGCCTGTTCAGGAGGGAGGGGGAACTGGGGGGAATAGCATGATCCTCCCACGTACTACATACCCCTGGTGAAACAGAAGCAGTTGGCGACTCCACATGTATTGGAGGAAGCATGTGGTAGTCTGCAGCCCTCCCCTGGATCGGCAGAGGGGGTGTAGCAGCAACCGGGACGGCTCGTAAAAGTTGGGTGATTGGCCCGGTACAATTGGAGAGAAAAAGAAAAATTCATTTTTCAGCAAGTCGGGGAACAAGATAGTTGCGGGGAGAGAAAAAAAATACATATATATTTTTATTTTATGTAACCTTTATTTAACCAGGAGAATCCCGCTGAAATTACAAACCTCTTTTTCAAGGTAGACCTGGCCAAGAGAGGCAGCAGCAATTAGAAAGCACAGTTACAAAATCACACAGTTGCAAAATTACACACATAAACAAAAGACAAAAAAATTTAGAAAAAAAAGTAAATTACAAGCAGATTATAAAAAACAAGTACATGTTGTGAAATCAGCTTCAAGTACTCCCAATTTCGATTTAAAACAGCTCAGTGAGATTAACTCTGTATGTTTCCAGTCATTCTGCAACATATTCCAGGTGAAAGGTGCAGAATGAACAAAAGCCTTTTTACCCAATTCAGTGCAGGCATATGGAACAGAAAGCAACACACAGTTAAGACAACGAGAGGAACAAGGGCCAGCACTTCTCAGTGCAATTAAGCCACAAATATAGGAAGGCAGTAGACCGAGGATTGCCTTATATATAAAAGTATACCAATGACTGAGCCTTCGAGTGGCCAGAGAAGGCCATCCCACCCGAACATACAACTCACAGTGATGTGTCAATGATTTGCAATTAGTAATAAATCTCAAAGAAGAGTGGTAGGCAGTGACTAATGCGCAGAGACATTGAGCAGAAGCATTCGTATACAAAGTATCTCCATAATCCAACACAGGTAAAAAGGTGGCAGCAACAAGTCGCTTTTTTACATTTAAAGAAAAACACAACTTATTTCGAAAATAAAAACCCAGTTTCAGCCTCAGCTTTTTCACAAGATTCTCCACATGTGGCTTGAAAGTGAGGGAGTCATCAATCAGGACACCCAGGTATTTGTACACATTGCCCACCTCCATTTAATTTCCCTCTAAAGTGGTTACTGAAGGGATCATTTGTGACATCTTCCTAGAACTGGAAGCTGTCAAAAAAAAAAATATACGGTCAACGATCAGGCCGTTGGGATCACTGTGAATTTACCTGGATGGCCACAGCCACAGGACATTTGTTTTTTGTGGTTTTTCTTCCATCATCATCATATACACAACACATTACAGACGACACATGTAAAATTCTAAAATCAAAATTCAACACATCAAAACACTTAATTTTTATGTAATTAATTAAATTATTTTAGTCTAAATTGTTTAACATTATTAAATTAATTAAATGCAAAATCTAAAATTAAGATCAAATTTAATTTATATTTATATAAATTATATTCAAATTATTGAATAAATTATTGAATCGATTAAAGAAATTATTAAATAAATTATATTATTATTATATAATTATATTATTTAATTTATTTAATAAATTACATTTAAAATGAAATAATTACAAATAAAACCAGGGCGGCATGGTGGCACAGTGGTTAACACAGTCGCCTCACAGCAAGAGGGTCCTGGGTTCGAGCCCTGGGGTAGTCCAACCTTGGGGGTAGTCCCGGGTCGTCTTCTGTGTGGAGTTGGCATGTTCTTCCCGTGTCTGTGTGGGTTTCCTCCGGGTGCTCCGGTTTCCTCCCACAGTCCAAAGAGACATGTAGGTCAGGTGAATCGGCCATACTAAATTGTCCCTAGGTGTGAATGTGTGTGTCAGCCCTGTGATGGACTGGTTGCCTGTCCAGGGTGTCTCCCCGTCTGCTGTCCAATAACTGCTGGGATACGCTCCAGCATCACTGCGACCCTGAGAGCAGGATAAGCGGTTTGGATAATGGATGGATGGATTAAAATTATTTTAGGACTACTAACAGGGCTGGTGAGGGGTTGAAAACCGGTTTGCAGTCAGGAGAGGTGACTGCAGACCAGGCCACATGACTGGTGGCTTGCTCTTATGAGCCTTCTCATGCCAGTGAACAGAGACAAACTCCACCGCATCTGCCGATGAGGCTGAGCTAGTGCTAACAATAGCAGGTCTGCTTTCAAGCCCGGGGATAGGGCCATCTGGAGTGTACGTCACATCTAACATAATCCTAGCTGAAAGAAACTGCTCTAACTCACGGACATGTCTTTCTATAATAGAGACAACCTATCTGTAACTACAGACCAATCATCACAAATCATCATTTAACAAGGCTGCTGTGACTGTGAATGCAATAGAGATAACTGCTAATCTAGGCTAAACTCGAAGCTAGTAAACAGACCAGGAACAAAAGGCTGCCCACTAACACAAGTCGTTTGAGAAAGAAAACTAGATGTTCTAGCGATGAATAAACTAAGCACAGAAAATAGCTTAATCAAGTAGGACAAATGAAGAGGTTAGGGCAGAATAAAGAGAAGAGATATTAAGAGAATAAAGAGCAGTTATCAATCTCTTGAAGGCGGAAGCCGGAAACAGCTGTCCGGTCAGAAGCAAGATCCAGAGGCAAGATGCAGCACCATTTATTCTGCAAATTCATTCTGCGACTTGCTTATTCACAATGACAGGGCCTCTCATATAATTGTCTTACTAAAACTCTGAAACCTTGCCTGAGACTAACATCTCTCTCCCTCTGTGTGTTTTTGCTGCTGCCCTCTACAGATTGTTTTTTTCTGTTGTTGTCTAATGGCACAATTATTGAACATTTGCAATAGCCCTTCACTCATTTTCTGTGAGGACTTTATCAACTAGTGTTTGTAATATTACAGGGCTCTTCCTATGTACACAGTGGCGTTTTGATCCTACAAAAAAAAAACAAATCCTGATGTCCACCATTTATTTTCTTTGCCATGTTTCGGTAATCCCTGTCCTGGCTCACACACACACACACACACACACACACACACAAAATCATCATCGGCGATCACTCCGGTCAAGTATGACTGTCCTCCTTCTTGGTCCTTGTGGGTCTTCATGTGGGTGAAGAGGCCGATCCTGGAGCCGCATATTTAGGTGCAGTGTGGGCGGTGGTAGTCGTGGGATTGGTTTGGGCCTTTTTGGTGGAAACTCCCTCCTTTCTGAGTCTGTGCTTGTCTTCTGCAGCATGGCGTAGATCATTATTTTATAGTGCAGCTCCTTCCCGGACAAGTTTTCTCCAGGTCGCCCTGTTGGTTGCTGTGTCCTCCCAGGTCTTAGGGTCTATGTGGCATTTTTTGATGTTCACTTGGATGTTATCCTTATACCTTTTCTTTTGACCTCCCAGGGTGCGTTGTCCTGTGAGAAGCTGGGAGTATAGGACTTGGTTTGGAAGGCGAGAGTCAGGCATACAGGTGACATGGCCAGTCCATCTGAGCTGGTGTTGGGCGATGGTGGCAGTGATAGCGGGAATGTTATCCTCCTCCAGTACGCTGGTGTTGGTGCGTCTATCTTCCCAGGTGATCTTGAGGATTTTTCAGAGGCACCTCTGATGACGTGCCTCTAGTGCCTTCAGGTGCCTGCTGTATGTGGTCCAGGATTCTGATCCATACAGTAGGATTGGCAACACTACTGCTCTGTAGACCAGAATTTTTGTCCTGGGTGTGTGTTTCTTGGCCCATGTGTATATGTGACTGTGTAGATGGCCTATGTATTTCTGCATGCACTTCTGTGTCTTTGTGTACATGTGCACGTGTACTTGCATGAGTGTGCTGTGGACTTTTTTCGCTTTTCAAATAGGCTGATACGTTTATCAGTTTCACTACCTGTCCTTTAAATTCCTGAGTCACTTTCCTGTGGTATTCCAAAGATTTATTGCATTTCACATAAGTATAATATAAAAAAAAGAAACAACTCGCTTGCCATGAAAAGAACTCTGTAAGTTGACTCACTATGGGCCTGATTATTAATCACTTTTATAGGGTTGCACTGATTGCAACAATTACTCTGCATTTGATGAAGCCCCAAGGGCTCCGCCTGTTACAAATGTTATCATTTCTGATAGAGACAAAGAACAGCATCAGTCTGTCTTCAATCTTGAATCTGTAGGATGACATTCTTGTGTACAGAATGACGTTTTGTTTTTGTTTTTTTAACTCATGTATCAGTGTATGGTATCTGGATACTACGGTAAAATCTTGTGTAAAGACCATTTTATACTTGTCCAGCGACATACAGTGCTGCTTGAAAGTTTGTGAACCCTCCAGACATGGTCACTGTTTTTGTAAAAAACATTAAAATAAGCTTATTACACATACATCCAAATCCCAATTTGTAAAGCACACCTTCCAAATAATGGACACACACACAAAAAGTGATATATTTTCATTATTTGATTCAACAAAGGTGGTTTATTTCACAAAAACTGAACATTTAACATGTGCAAAAGTATGTGAACCCTTGTATTAGTAGCTTGTGGCTCCTCCTTTTGCAGCCATTACTTCAACCAAACGTCTTCTGTAACCACTAACCAGTCTCTCGCATCTGCTTATGGGGCTTTTTGCCCACTCCTCCTTGCAGAACTCAGCCAGTTGAGAGAGGTTGGAGGGACATCTGGTATGTACCAACTTCTTCAGGTCTCGCCACAGCATTTCAATTGGATTAAGATCCGGACTTTGACTGGGCCAATCCAGAGTACGAATCCTCTTTCTCTGAAGCCATTCCTTTGTAGTTTTGCTGGAATGCTTTGGGTCATTGTCTTGTTGCATAATCCATTTTCGTCCCAGCTTCAACTCCCTGACTGATGGCAGGAGATTCTGGTCAAGAATTTGTTGATATGCTGGAGAATTCATGGTTCCTTGGATAATATGGAGTCGTCCAGGTCCAGAAGCAGAAAAGCAGCCCCAGACCTTCACATTTCCACCACCATGCTTCACTGTTGGGAGGGGGTTCTTTTCTTCATATGCAGTGTTGGCTTTTCTCCAAACATGTTGGTTTTGATTGTGACCAAATAATTCTATTTTGGACTCGTCTGTCCAGAGAATGGACTTCCAGAAGGCCTCTGGTTTGTCCAAGTGCTCTCTGGCAAAGTTGTAACGGGCAGCTTTGTTCTTTTTTGAGAGCAGAGGCTTCCTTCTAGCAACCCTCCCATGAATGTCATGGCTATTCAATTTTCGTCTGATTGTAAACGCATGCACATTTGTCCCAGATGCTATCAGAGAGGTCTGCAACTCTCTAGAGGTGATGTGTGGGTTGGCCTTTACCTGATTTATTATTTTTCTGGTGCTTCTGGGTGATATTTTTGATGGGCGTCCACTTCTAGGCAGAGTTGCTGTCATGTGGAAGGCCCTCCATTTGTAAATTATTTGTCTTACAGTGGATGGATGGAGCTGGAATCTTTTGGAGATGGTCTTATATCCCTCCCCAGACTGATGGGTTATCACTACCCTCTTCTTCATGTCCTCGGATATCTCCTTTGCTCTCGGCATTGTTGATTTGTATGGGACCACAGTGGTTTGGTTGGTTTCCTCTCTCTTTTAATTAGTGCAGGCCAAACCCTTTCCCAAGGATGTCTCATTTCATTGGTCTGCTTAAATTATTAATTAAGCACCCGAATGTGTTTCACCCGAGTCTGTTACCTGCTTGACTTAACCAATGCAGCTGGGGGTTCACTTACTTTTGCACATACACTAATTCCATGTTTCATGTAGTTTTTGGGCTACTTAAACAAGTCCCACTAAACACGTACATGCAACTGATAAACATATATCTGACATTTCATACATAAAAACTGGTGATGATAGAATAAGAAAATCATGGTGAAACAACAGAAAAATCTAAACTGCTCAAGGGGTTCACATACTTTCAAGCAGCACTGTATGATCACCTGATCACTGTCGCCACAATGACGCTGACATTCCATCGTCAATTTTGGATGCTGTTGTTGAAAAAAAAAATTATAAACGCAGGTGTGATGATCTGAATGAATGCCTGATCCAATTTTAGTCATTTATGTTCAAGACACAAAAAAAAAAAAAAACAAGGAAATGATGATGTGCTGACTGGAATAAGAATGATCAAAAAAATGTCATGCCAGCTTAGCCCAGATGAGGTCAAAGTTGAATAAAGCCTAAAGCTGACAATGGGTAGGTACCAGTGACGGCTGGTGGTGATATTGGGTGGGTGGGCTAACAAATAAAGTATATCCATCTATAGTTCACACTGCAGCAACAGCAACGTAACATCTGAGGTACCAAGTTAGAGCAACGACACTATATACCTTGTTATAGCAAATGCTCTACAACAACACTATACAGAAAAGAATGGCCTGACGCCAAAAAACTCACAAACGCGCGCGCGCGCACACACACACACCATTTGACTATTTCGCTCTGTACACATCAGCACATGCCATTTTTAACGAGAACAACACATGCAAGAATGATGGAATGATATGCTAGATGACAGAACAGAATGCAGAATCATGTAGCCTACAATGTCAGAAAAGAGCTCACCTAATGATGCACAACAAAATGTGTCCCAACTGAACGACTGCCAGTAAATACTGCAACTGTTTTTATCACAACTGTTTTGCAACACATTGTGTCAAACATGTCCCGAATAAAACAATTTGGTAAGCACAGCAAAAATAACGGTCATTATAGAAGAGAGACAAGCAATGTGTAGACAGGAAAGCTAAACGTGTCTGGTGGTCTTTTAAGAGATCTATAGATGTGATGAGATGACTATAGGCTTGGGCCTACCTTATTTGAAGACAAGCTCACATCGACGACCTTTCTGGAATGCAGACAGATTAATCGCCGTGTCATTGATGTCCGGTGATTTTTGGATGAAGTCCCGCTCAGTAGACAGCATAGCCAGGGTGTTCAGCCTATCCTGTCCCACAGTACTTCGGAGGAATGATTTGATCCTCTTCAAGTGTACAGAAACACCTCTCCGACTGTGCAGATGTCATGGGGGTTGTGATGGCTATTTGTGTTCATTTTAATGTTTCAGGGGGAAAAAAAGTGCTCTGAAGATTGCTCTCAGATTGTTCCCTGAGCACCATCACGCACTGGTTTACACATGCCACATCGGCTGTCTCGTCAGCTTGACCAGCCGCAAATGGTGCCTGCGACATTTCATCAGCCAATGTTTGTCCATAAACAGCTAACATACAATCAAACAACTCATTTCGGCTTGTCTTATACGTATACTAGGCAAGCTGTGTTTGACAGGTGATCGGCTAACTGGCTATCCAAAAAAGAGAACTGGTCAACGAGGTCCAGAAACCCACCGGCCGGAGTGAAGTCGGGCCTCACAAAATGTACTACAATCCACAATCCGTGATAATGGATGCCTGTTGTTTCTTTACCAGCTCGTTGTGTCTCCGTATAGAAATGCGGCGGCCCTCATCAAGTTGACAGGCGACGTTAACTTTACCCAGCATTGATAGCTTTACGCTATTTCCAGTATGACGTGCTGTATTTATGTTTCCTAATTTTGTCGGATAAATGTTTCAAATCCACAATTCCTAGTTGGGTCCAAGCCGTGTCTCCCCCAAAAAGCAAGCATGGGAAACAGAAAATTGAATGCTTAGCTACACTTGCCGGTAGCCAGTCCTTTCGTTGAAACAAAGTAACAGAAAACTTACGATTTCGTCGTTTGTCCTTTTGTGTCATTTGACCATCGTTTGGACGATGTGTCCCCAGTCTCTTCACTTCCAATTTTCCCTCCAAAGACATTGGAAAAAAATAGATGAGAAAGTAAATAATCCACCTCGTTCATGCTAAGGCCCGCGGCCGCCATTGCCACAGTCGCTCACTTTTCTCCCTTCCCACTCTCACACAAGTAGCGCTTCACCTGCATGTACTGTCTGCTGTCACTGGTCAATCATTGGCTGATTGAATTTAGCCCAAATGATCGAGAAATCAGCAAATCTAGGGGGCGTGCCAAGACACCTGTCACTCACGTAACACGACGAAGAATGGAAGCTGATGCCATTGCGTCTGGGCTGTAAAACAATTAACCCATTTAGATGTATTTTGTGTTTTTCTTGTGACTATTTAGTGCTGTTGCTGCTCTTAGGTTCCACCAAAATGTTAAATAATCTGTTCTAAGGTTTTCTAACATTTTTTTTAATTTTATTGTAAAAGATAGGGAGGGCTTAGCCCTGTTAGCCCATTTATACCAGCCGTCCCTGGTAGGTACAATGACTATTGCAATGATGATAGGCTGTTCACCACTTGTCACTCAAAGTACAAACCAAAAGCCATTGCAGCCGACCATGAAATGTAGCTATCACCGATTGCAATGGATATAAATCGCTGAACTATGGCAATTGCATACAACTACTGACGCAGTTGGGCACGTCATCAGCGATGGAACCTGGGGTCATCTGGTGTTTCGGGTCTTTCAAGATTAGATTGTTTTAGATAGTTTTATTAGCCATATGACCAAGGCCAGTGGAGTTTGTTTTTGGTACACATTACACTCTGCAGCACAATACATACATGGACAACAGATACTCCACATATTATCACAAACAATACAGTTACACAATAACAGAAACAAACACATCACACATAACAATTAGGTGAATAGTGGTATTTATGCCAATGGTGTGTGAGAAGGGGACTATTGGGAGTCAGACATCAGACATCCTCGCCAAGGCAAGCCAACTATGGCTGATCAAGTCCCAGCTTGTGCCCAAGAAACATGATGCCATGGGTCACTCCTCTTCATCCACAGCCATCTAGAATGTATCTCAGCTTCCTCTGTGATGGCTTTTCTTTTGCACACACCAGTGATACCCAGAGGGCTGTAGACTGTGTAGAGTGACCTTCCCGCAAAACCTCTGCAGCCCACCTCAATAGGCTCACACCATGCATGCCACCTCTGTCTGCTGCAACCATCCACCAAATCTGCATACTTGGCTCTCTTTCTCTATTTGGCCTACCTCCACCATCTGCTCCTCCAAGGGGACAGTCAGCTCCAGTATGACCACCTTCTTTGTTTTGTTTTGTTTTGTTTTGTTTTGTTTTGCTTTTCTTTGCTTTGCTTTGCTTTGCTTTGCTTTGCTTTGCTTTGCTTTGTTTTGTTTTGTTTTGCTTTGTTTTGTTTTGGAGAACAGTATAATGTCTGGTCTCAGGGCTGTGATGATCTACAGGAATCCAAGCTGTACCCCTAGGTCGACCTTCATTTACCAGTCCGGTGCTGACCCAAGGAGAATGACTGACACCTTTGGCCAGGGTTGGGGCTTCTCTCCTGCTCTGATGAGGCAATTGCCTGCTTTGCTGGTTGGAGATGCTTGCTTTGGTCGATGTCACTGGAGATGGTCTTGGAAATCTCCTTCAGCAACTGGTCATGGCATCAGTGATAGTGCTCCTTACAGAGTCTTTCAAAAACAGCTGAGAATGTGTCCCAGCGTTCCTTTCCTGAGGCACAAGGGGCATGCTGGTGTGTCCAACTTGTGCCAAAAGTATTATAATAATAAAAAGAAAAGAAAAAATAACAACAATAATAATTGTATTTATATAGCTCTTTCTAAAACAATGTTACAAAGTGCTTTACAAAGAAAGAAACCAGACAAGGCAAAAGTGAGAGTAAGACCAAATAAATAAGAGTAAAAATAAAAACAGTATCAATGAATAAAAACAAATATCAAACATTTGTAAAAGCTTTCATAAAAAAAAGGTTTTAAGATGAGATTTAAGAAGCTAGATACTTGGTTTATCTTAATTTGACAGGAAGAGAGTTCCACAGTGTGGGGGCTCTACCAGAAAAAAACCCGATCACCCTTTGTAACAAATCGAGATCTAGAAATAACCTGCAAGGCTCCGTCTTAGGATCTTAATGGTCGAGGAGTCAGTAAATTAGAAATATATGCAGGAGCAAGTCCATTTAAAGACTTAAAAGTGAGTAATAACATTTTAGAATCAATCCAAACTATACTTAGCACAAAAAGTAAGGAAATATGTGTTTGGTAGATTATTTCTTTGTTGTAACAATGCTTCTTGGCAACACATCTTATACCGTTGGAAAGCCTGTTTATTTCCCTTTTAAAGGTACCACATTTGTAAGGAACATGCATTTGTGGGATGAGCAGCAGAGCTGAGTATGTGGTTTGTGCCCATGAAAATTTTGCCAAATCTTCTCTGCCAGTGCCAAACAGCTTATTTTGCCGTTGCTATTGACTCTTGTTTTGAGCTTCTGGTACCCCAGGTGCTGACAATCAGGTGCCTGATATAAGATTTATTTCTAAGAAGCATTGTTACAATAAAGAAATACTCTACCAAACACACATTTCCTTACTTTTTGTGCTAAGTTTATAATAGGGAGCCAGTGTACGGAGGCAAGCACATGAGTGACATGGTCATGCCTCGTTGTCCCAGTAATGAGTTGAGCAGTGGTGTTTTCTACCAACTGCAGATGGTGGATGAAGCCCTTACTGATACCAGAATAAAGTTCATTACAAAAATCAAGCCCAGAATAGATAAAAGCATGTACAACTTTTTGCAGATCGGCAATTGATAAAAATTACCTAATATTGGATATTACCTTGAGCTGGCGAAAGCATGACTGAACATGTTTGATTTGATTATCAAAACCAAGGTTAGCATCGCATATTACCCCAAGATTCATAGCAGCCTGTTTAAGATTACCTGACAGACCACCAAGATTAGTAACAAAGGAGCTGTTGGAATTTTCGGGACTAAACATAATGACCTCAGACTTATCATCATTAAATTTGAGAATGTCAGAGAAGCACGTTGTGAGCTTTGCTAGGGAGCTAGGATTTGTGGGTTTTGGTGGCATGTATAACTGAGTGTCATCAGCATAAAAGTGGTAGAGCACATCGTGGTTTTGAATGACCTGGCCAAGGGGCAGCACGTATATAGAAAAGAAAAGAAAAGAAAAGAAAAGAAAAGAAAAGAGGGCTGTCTGGGTGGCGTAGCAGTCTATTCCGTTGCCTACCACCATGGGAATTGGCAGTTCAAATCCCCGTCTTATCCCCGGCTTGGTCGAGTGTCCCTACAGACACAGTTGGCTGTCTGTGGGTAGGAAGCCGGATGTAGGTATGCGTCCTGGGCGCTGCACTAGTGTCTCCTCTGGTGGGTTGGGGCACCTGCTCGGAGGGGGAACTGGGGGACAAGCGTGATCCTCCCAAGTGTTACGTCCCCCTGGCGGAACTCCTCACTGTCAGGTGAAAAGAAGTGGCTGGCGACTCCACATGTATCAAAGGAGGCATGTGGTAGTCAACAGCCCTCCCCTTTATTGCTTGACCTCATATTCGATTCTCCATCAGCAGCAAATTCACACTGGAGACTCAATACATCATTACTGTCTGATGAAGCATTCTGTGCTTCAATAATACAATCAATTGATGAATTTATAGGCTTTAACAACACAAATGAGACTAATCCATCATTATTTTGGGAAACAATAAAAGCTTTTTTCTAGAGATAAAAGTATCTCCCACTCTGATTACCACAGTGGGCAACACAAAAAGACACAGAAGAACATAATTGATAAGATAAAATATCTGATATTGAAAGGCATTACGTGATAAATTTTACTCCAGATCTGTACCAACAGAAAATGAACCTCCAAACTCAGTTTTGATCTTTCCTCCACAGAGAAGGCAGAGCAAATTATACTGAAATCAAAAGGAATACTCTATGAATATGGTGACAAAGCCAGTCGTCTGCTGGTCCTTCAACTCAGACACCAATCAGCATCGTGACATATCCCTCAGATCTATGGCCAATCAAATCAATTTACAACATTGCCCCTGGAAATACATGTCACTTTTAAATCATACAATAAACTTTATACAGCAGAACCCCCAAAACACTCAAACATGAAAAAAATGCTTAAGTGATATCGAAATACCAACTGTTGACAAACAAACAAATGCAAACTTAGAGCAGCCAATAACCCTGGGGAAAATATGTGACAGCATTAGGGAAATGAGCAATGGCAAAACACCAGGACCAGATGGCTTTAACACTGATTTTTATTAAAAAAAATCTCAAAGCAATTAGCTCCATTACTACTAGATATGTTTAGTGATTCCCTTTCCATAGCAACTCTGCCAAAACTTTAACTTAAGTGTCAATCTCTTTCATTCTTAAAAAGATAAGAACCCTGCAGAATGAGGCTCATATAGACATATTTCCCTTTAAATGTTGATGTTAAAATATTGGCAAAAGTCTTGGTAAAACGATTAAAAATATGTTTCCTTTCAATAATCTCTGAAGAACAAACAGCTTCATCAGATTAAGGCATTGATCCTCAAATATATGGCATCTGCTAAATGTAACACAACCACAAAGACCAAAGTACTCTCTCTGGACACTGAAAAAGCCTTCGACAGGGCTGAATGGGGGTATTTGTTTAAATTATTGCTAAAATTTGGGTTTGGTAAAAAAGTAATTTCCTGGGTCTGTCTCCTTTATTCTTCTTCTCAAGCCCGTGTTCACACAAATAGTCAGCACTCAACATACTTCTCACTTTTTGTGGAACCTGTAAAGGCTGTCCGTTTTCACCTTTGCTGTTTGCACTAGTCATTAAACCTTTAGCCATAATGCTGAAAACAACCACACACCTGCAGGGTATACAGAGCAGTGGGTTTCTTTACATGCAGATGACCTGATACTGTATATAATGGACCTGGCCAGCTGTGCCACTAAGATAACTCAAATTCTGGAGCATTTTCAGGCCACAAAATCAATTGTTATAAAACAGTGTGTTTTCTGATAAATTATTCAGCCAAACAGCTCATACATGTGCAGATACCCTTTCATCTTTCACCCAAAAGTTTTCGCTACCTGGGATTAACATTACCCATTCATTTCAGGTGCCACATAAAAATAACTTTGACAAACTGTTAAATAAAGTCAAAGCAGACCTGCACAAATGGTGCAAATTACCACTGTCAATGGCCAGTTGAGTGCAAACTATAACAATGAATGTTTTGCCAAGGTTTCTCATTCTTTTTCAGTGTCTTTCCCTCTTTCCAGCAAAATCATTTTTCAAGTGACTCGATAGAATTATTCTCCCATTTGTATGGGCGGGCAAGGTAGCGATAATAAGAAAAAAGTGCTCTACAAGCAGCAAGATGGGATGGTGGACTAGGCCTGCCTAATTTCATGTTTTACTATTGGGCAGCAAATATACAAAAAATGCTCAGTTGGCTATAATTCTGCTATCCTGTTTCAATGTTTTATTCTGTAAATTGTGTAAACACACCATCCATTGCATGTTGTCCGTCTTGCTCTCCCTGAAGTTTCTTCCTTTTTTTTTTTCTCTCTGTTTAAGGGTTTATTTTCAGGGAGTTGTTCCTTATCTGATTAGGGGGTCTAAGGACAGGATGTTGTGTTACTGTAAAGCCCACTGAGGCAAATGTGTCATTTGTGATATTGGGCTGTATAAATAAAATTGACTTGACTTGATTTGACTATATGAGGGGGAGCTGGACTGGTGTAAAATGGAATCC
Organism: Lampris incognitus; assembly: GCF_029633865.1. Taxonomy (NCBI): domain Eukaryota; kingdom Metazoa; phylum Chordata; class Actinopteri; order Lampriformes; family Lampridae; genus Lampris; species Lampris incognitus. The sequence continues at coordinate 105,604,626 of NC_079212.1, read as the reverse complement.
CTGTCTAGTCACACATACTCACTTGGAGCTTTAGCATGCTCTCCTTCACCTATCTCAGCAGTAAACTATTCATCAAACACAGTTGTTTTGTCAACTTTGAAAATGTGGATGCAGTTCTGCAAACCCTTCTATTCATCCTCAGTGTCTTTGGCCCATTATGCAATAACCATCTATGTTTACCATCTAAACTCAACTCTGCCTACACGCTTTGGTATAACAAAGGTAAGGGATCATATAATGCAGAGATGGGGTTTTTTTTTGGATTGCACCTTTGCCAACTGTGAAAGCCTGATCAGTAAGTATAACCTGCCTAGAAATAACTTTTTTCTGCTATCTCCAGGTTAACAGCTGTGTTTAAGATCATTGCACTATGTTCCCTCACTTGTCCCCTGAGGACTTGTCAAATATTTTAGAAAAACCTGACAGAGTTGACATCTAGGCTATACAACAACATTCTTAGACCTGACCCCCCTCCACTTGCCAAAATCAAATACGGGGGAAAGTTGAACTGGGAATCCAGTTTCAGGACCGCTGGTGGGAAAAAGCCAAATTACAATTTAATTATGCCCCCTCTTGTCCCTGTCTCAATCTTATACAATTTAAAGTGCACCATAGAATGCACTTAAGCAAAGCTAATCTAGCAAAATATTTTTCCTGGCACTAGTGATGCCTGTAATAGATATGCTCCACCCTCTCTAATCTTGCACATACCTTCTGGTCATATTCAAAATGAACAGGATTTTTGGGGGGGGGGGAATCAAAATCATGACAGAAGTCCTACATACACATATTGCACCCTGTCCACTCATAGCATTTTTGGAGTGCCCCTTAACGACCCTGAATTTACTAAAAAGAAATCAAATGTCCTGTCCTTTGTCTCTCTTCTTGTCTGTAGATGCAGCCTCTTACACTGGAAATCGCCTAAGCCACGAACAGAATGCTCTTGGCAGACTGATCCAATTCCTTAAATTGGAAAAAATCAAATTCTCTCTTAGAGGGTCAACTAAGAAATGTTACATTATGGCAACCTACCCTATCATACATGCTGATAAGTTATCTACAGTTCCCATTGCTTAGAAATGCACTTTCACATCACTTTGTATCCAAATGTACTTGGATGTACTTGCAGTGGTGTCATGTATTTGATTTTTTTAAGATGCTGAACATGCTAGCTCTATACTATATGTGCTGTGAAACATTAATTCCTCTTGTTAAAAGTGGACCAAAGTGTGTGTGTGTGGGGGGGGGCGTTATAGTTTTTTGTTTTTGTTTTTTATATATTAAATATGAAACTGGACATGTTGGTACTTTCCAATGTTATGTAATTATGATGTGATGCCCCAATAAAACAATTTTAAGAAAAACAAATACAAAAACATCCTTCAAGAATATAGAAGTCATGAAGCATGTCAGTCTACATTGAGTATATATGTTAAAAGTAGATCTGAGCATATATCCTCAGTTACATACTCATTCGTTGATGCATTGGTCATAAAGATATTCTGGGAACTGCAAATATGTTGTATACTAGCATTTTGTCTGTGAGACTGGGCCTCATTCATTACTTTCATTGAGACGCACTGTTGATGTTGTCTCGGGGCAGACCTCTCCCATCAGAACAGAAATATCTCATTTTAAATGTAAGGCGATCAGTAGGAATGGCCAAGCAACCTTTTTTGGAATTTGCTTTCTCCTCAGACTTTGTAGTAAGCCCAATTCATGACTGGGGAAAAATCCGTCCATTTGGATTCACCCCTACCTTTATTCTGTTCTGTCATTCATGATATTCTTTTCACTCTTGTATGTCCTATCTAATGTTCTCTCCTCTCCTATTTCCTTTACACCCCCCTTTCAAATGTTCCCATATTTTCTCCTCATGTCTATATTCCCTCTCCATCCTCCTTCTCCTCAGATCCACTCTTTTGTGGGGGTATTTACCAAGAAATATGTGGATTCAAACCATGATACCACAGATGTCAGGGGAAAACAACATTGTTTCAGTGTGTCCAGGCCCTGCAAAAACACTGCAAGACAAACTGCTTTTATCCCCGGTTGTATCTTTGGGGTTTTGTTGGGAATTTCCAATCTTCTTATACACAGATTCTTTTGTCTGAACAAGCTTGAGGATTTGTCTGACAAAACAGCAAAACACAGACTCAAGGACACAGTTGAATGTAATGTTGATACAGTATAAAAAGGAAAAAAAACAGAAGAGGCGAGCAGGCCCAAATCAAAGTGCTTTGTGTTCAAACACTGAGGTGGAGGTTTAGACTGGAAGAGGTTATTCCAGGTAGGAAAGGGTATTGTTATTTCAGGAAGCAAAGTGTGGTTATTGTAAAGTTACAAAAGATTTGTTTGGAAACAGAAAGGCTCTACAAGTCTGACACTGTATACTTGAGAGTCTGTACTTTCAGTGTAAAAATAATTTGTGTGCAACTCCTACATTAGGTAACACAGTTTAATTCATCTTGCAGTGGCTCAGTATCATTTATTTAGATGCAAACTGTTGAAACACAAATTGAACAAATATTGAATACAATGATAAATAAAATTAAAACACTATGCTTTGGTATCTTGCACAGTTGTTTTCGCTTTTGTTGTCCCACTTGTGCTTAAAAGCCAAACCTCAAAGATTATTATTAGCTTACTCTAATGCCATTGGGTAGCACTGTCACCTCTCCATTAAAGATGCCACGCTGCTTGTCACGTTGCCTTTGCAGATGTTTTGGTTGCCTTGCCATGGCTTAACATTCAATAACAACACATTATGTTGTAGGCTTCTGTATTTTGTCAAACACGTACCTGCCAGCAATGATAAATGTTCAGGGAAGTGAATGCACTCATAGTGTTTAGTGCAGGATCTCTAAATTCCCCTCAAACCAGTGTCATTCCTCCTTTTTGTCACTCTTCTAATGAAAAAAGAAATGTAATTCCAAAAACCTGGCACATGCTCTACTAGTATCCCTTGACCGACACATTTCACTTAAAGCAATTGTGAGTCTGATCCAAGTTTTGTCACAGCCAGTTAAATCATTTGTCAAAACCACTAGAAAAGTTTGATTTCCTCTTCAGCACAAAGAAATCACTGTGTGCCAAGAGATACTGTATTACATATATGATGGGAGAGAAAGAACAATGTTTACCTACTGTCTGCTCTCTTTGACCTTTTATTGATTCAAATCTTTCTTTAGCAATTCAAACCTTTTCTACATGGAAACCTTCTGTGCCAGCACAGACATCTTGCCCCTGTGGCAGTTCAAGGAAATGCATCATATATTTGCAACAGCAAAAACTCTCATAATAATAAGACCTAGAACCGGAAGGCCCATACAAATAAAGACCTAGAACAAGAAAGCACATACAAATACCTGGGAGTGAATGAAGGGGATGGGATACAACATGCTAAAATGAAAGAAAAGATCAGAAAGGAGTACTACCGAAGAATATGAATGGTAACAAAACCCGAACTCAATGCATCCAACTGAATGGAAGCCATCAACACCCTGGCTACACCAGTCATAACTTACAGCTTCAACATCGTCGACTGGAAACTAGAAGAGATCAGGAAACTAGATAGAAAAACAAGAAAAATACTTACCTTAGAGAAGATGCACCACCCAAAATCAGATGTGGATAGATTGTACCTCCCCAGAAACGAGGGTGGCAGGGGTCTAATCCAACTGGAACCTGACTACAAAACAAAAACAATAGGCCTAGATACTTACCTTAACACCAAAAATTACCCCCTTCTAATGATTGCTAGAGAGCATGAAAAACAAAACAAAAAGTACTCTGTAGCTAATCAAGCCACAATGTTCAGAAGAGAGCTCAAACTCCCTGAAACACCGCAACCTGAAAATGAAGCTCCAACCATTCACGCCCGAAAAGTCAAACAGAAAGCAAAGTGTCATGCCCAAGAACAAATTTAACAAAAATGGGAAGGGAAACAAATGCACGGGCAATACCCAAAAAGAGTAGGTGAGACAGATGTAGACCAACATATGACCAACCAATGGCTCAAAACAGCTGGGCCGAAATCTGAAACAGAGGGCTTTATCATCGCTGCCCAAGACCAGGCCATCAAGACCAATTACTACCGGATCAAAATCCTCAAAGATGGCACAGACCCAGCGTGCAGGATATGTGGTCAATTCCAGGAAACCATTGACCATATCGTGGCAGGGTGCCCTGAGCTGGCCAAAACTGAATACCTACAAAGACACAAGAAGGCTGCCACATACCTGCACTGGAACATCTGCACAGAATTCAACATCAACACAAAAGAAAAATGGTACGAGCACGAGCCCCAAACAGTAACAGAAAAAGGCGAGATCACAATCTTATGGGACATGCCGATACAGACAGATCGTGAGATAAAGGCCAACAGACCAGACATCATCATCAAGAACAAACAAGAAAAAAAACTGCCTACTCATCGACATGTCCATCCCGACTGACAGGAACACCTCAGTAAAGTAGCTGAAAAACTGTCGAAATATAAAGACATTGAAATCGAGACTGAATGAATGTGGGGAATGAAAACCACAACAATACCAGTAGTGATAGGAGCCCTGGGACTTGTAAAAAAAAAAGGATGGAGAAATACACCCAACGGATCCCGGGTAACATCACAATACAAGAACTACAGAAGATCGCACCACTTGGAAAATCTCATAGCCTAAGAAGGGCACTATCCATCAAATAGACTTCTACCTCATTCTAACCCTAGGCCCAAGGAATGGGCCCGGTTATTACGTTGTATTATGACATGAAGTTAAAGGTAATTTGTATAATAATAATAATAATAGTGTTAATAAAGTTTTAAAAAATAAACAGATATTACAGAAGCCAAACAACAACAAGCAATGCACAAATCAAACAAAACCTAATCAAAAGCCAGACTAAACAAGTGAGTTTATATTACATCTATGTTTTACAGCATATGGTTATAAAACAGGCTGTTAGTATATAGAGGCTATCATGTATGTAGATAGATAGATAGATAGATAGATAGATAGATAGATAGATAGATAGATAGATAGATAGATAGATAGATAGATAGATAGATAGATAGATAGATAGATAGATAGATAGATAGATAGATAGATAGATAGATAGATAGATAGATAGATAGATAGATAGATGTAACATAATAAGAGTGATAATATCTTAAGACCACGACCCTGAGAGCAGGATAAGCGGTTCAGATAATGGATGAATGGCTATTTTAAGAGTAAAATATTAATACGTTTCATGGGTCTTGGTCTCAAGGCTATATTTTTCATTTGGGTCCAACATGAATTGATTAACACCTGTCCTTTTTAACACAGAGTCTCTAATTCCAGTTCTTTCCAATATGGTGGGTAAAATTGTTTCGGACACTATGTGTCAAGATTGCCATTAAGTTTTTATTAAACTGGATTTCTGAGTGAATCTGTATTTGGGTCCCTGTTTGAAACAGCTTAAAAAAAATCTATTTTCTTCTTTCGCTCATTCTTCTATCCAGCAAAGCCCTGGTGGGAAACACCCAGCTTTAATATCTTCTTCTCTTACTACCTGAGGTGCAGAGGTCTGGCTCTCTGCATATATGGCATAGTGTGTGTGTGTTTTTGTGTGTGTGTGTGTGTGTGTGTGTGTGTGTGTGTGTGTGTACTCTTGCACGTGCATGTACATTGAGGTGCCCCCGTGTTGCTGACCCCATGTAAGATGGATGTTAGATGCTGAAGAGCATTCTTTTCCTCTCCGCAGGGGAGGCCTTACTCATAATGACCTAGGACCTCTCAATACCCTAAAGCTCACTCTCTCACTCTCACTCTCTTTTCTTTTTATCCCTCTCTCTATCACTCAGCATGTGTTTGTCTATTTCTTTCTGTCTCAAAGTCGGTACTCACTCTCTTTCCTTTCCTCTCTCTGCCTCACAGCATCTGTCTGTCTCTTTGCATCCGGCCTTTCTTTCCCTTTCAAGCTTACTGTGTGTGTGTGTGTGTGTGTGTGTGTGTGTGTGTGTGTGTGTGTGTGTGTGTGTGTATGCATGTGCACTTCTCTGGCTTCTACTTTTTGATGGAGGCTTTCATCAGAGGAATTCCAGGGGTTTGGGTTACTGGGCTGTGAGGAATGCTGTGATGAGAGATAGGCTATGGTAATGACCCAGGTTGGGCACACACACACACACACACACACACACACACACACACACACACACACACAGACACAGACACACACACACACACACACACACACACACACACACACACACACACACACACACACACACACACACACACACACACACACACACACATTATTTGATAAGGGGAGCCATAGAACCCTCCACAGCTTTAGACTTTGACAGAACATGCTGCAGTATGTTAGAAGAATATGATGTGATGTGATGTGATGTTACTGTTTATGCAACATTGAACAGTTAGACATTCAAATAAAAACCCTATGGCATTGCTCCTGTACCACACATGCACAAATAATTGTGTGTGTGTCTGTGTGTGTGTGTGTGTGTGTGTGTGTGTGTGTGTGTGTGTGTGTGTGTGTGTGTGGTATAGGAGCAATAATAAACAATTATAATTATTTATTCCTTTTAGAAATGCTTTTGTTTAGATGTTACATCACTTTACTACAAATGTGTTAGAAGAGGGAGCCTGAGAAGAAACAGACTTGATCACCTCGATCCTTTATTTTCATTTTTTTTATGTGAAGCACATTGAGTCTGCTTTGTGTATAAAATGTACTTTAAAAATAAAGTTGCCTCTCCTTGCCTTGCCTTGTCTTGATCATTCAAAAAATTTGAAATGAAAATATCAAATGATTAAACACCTCTACACAGATAATTGCTGGAATCAAGAGAGGAATTAACAAATGTATCTGTCCACTATAGTCAACTTTTTTTCTTTCTTTTTTTTTTAGTATGCTGTGTGTGGTTTTACTTTGAAGAGCAACTAACAACTTTTGTGAGTTTGCTACCATCTGAAGGTGGAAGAGCATCTACAAGTGCTGGGCTGATCTGGGGGCCAAGTCATGTAAGCATAGCAGGGTAAACACAGCTGCAGCTAATAAAATTAACCATAGGTCAGTTTGATTTAGGTGTGGTAATGAGCCAGCACTGACAACAGTCCTTTTTATTTTTTATTTTTTTGTCAAAGAATCCCCTCTCCGCTGCACTTTTTTTGGGGGGGGGGGGGCGGTGGTATTCACCTCCACAGTGGTCATAATTTTTCGATAGAGGACCACTTTGCCATGGATTATCGCTTACTTGTTTTACCTCAAATTCTAATTCTAGTTTGGCATTTACCACCAAAAACTTGCATGCATAATCTTAGCGAGTTACAATCAACATAACATTTTCTAGAATATACGACAGGCTACAACCTTTTCAACTCTGAGACACTAAAGCTTGTACTTTTACTGTGTCCACTTAAATTTTGCTGATTCAAGACATCTTCATTTGGTATGTAAGCTGTATATAGTACTGATGTATTATTTGAGTGCTGAATGATTCAGTGACTGAATGGTTCTATTCACATTTCCCACCTTAACAATTACCAAACAGGAGAAGGTGTTTACACAAAATTGCTTGACATTATGATATGAGTGATACTTACTTGTTAGCCCTGGTTCCCATTTCTCTTCCTTTGAGATGAAACATGTCCGGTATTCAGTTTGCAGGGATGGTAGCCTAAAGGGCCGTAGAGCGTGTTTGTGACAGGAAAGTTGCCAGTTGCAGTCACTGAGCGAGGAGACTCTGGGTTAAGATAGAGTGTCGTTCGCCACTCAATATGACTTCCATCAAATTAGCTCTTATGTACCCCCAGTGGCTTCAGCAGACATCATCATTTGTAAAATAGTTACAAAAATGCCTAAGGTATTTTAAGTGAAAGCAGAAGTACTCTGGTGAAAATAAGTTATTTATTCAAACTTTCACTTACAGTTATTTCTGTGAAATTCTAAACTACTACCATGTCATAATTTCTTCTTTGGAAACTAGTCAGTTGTTTCATGCAAACAATGGCCACTACATTTTACAGGTTATGGTAGGGCAATTACAAGGTAATATGTAAGATGTTACCAAGACATAATTTGTTCTTTATAATACAGCTAATATGTTGAATTCTCTATTCTGAATGGTAAATGAAAGCATTACGAATACATTTCTGAATAGGGGACTGTTGTCAAGCTGCTGCATCCTTCCTGAGGCGAAGAAACCCCCCCATCCACTGCACATCAGGGGACTTCTTTGCCTCCATGGTGGTCATTATTTTTTGATAGAAGACCACCTCTGAGTGAACCATACCTACTGGAAATGACAGAATTATTCCATGGAAACATTAATCACTACATTTTACAGGCTGCACTATGACAATTATAAGGTATTTGGACAATGACAGATTTTACTTACCTATAAAATTACCACTCATCTCTCACCCATCTCTACAGCAAAGTTGCTCATGATTTACTCACATATAAGCTAATAATTGTTAGTTATCACTCTGTCATTACCAGTCATTACTTTATATTACACAGTAATTACGCCACAGTTATAGTAATAGTAATTATACTATTACACTTGCATTCTGCTACTATTACAGTAGTGTGAGAGAGAAGTGGGTGTAGCTGAGACTTGCTGGTTTAGGCCAGACAAGAATATTTATCATCCTTTTTTTGTTATCTAGTTGCAACATTCCATTTGTGGGATTTTACTTCCCTGATCAGCATATATTCAGGGTAATATTTAATTTGTAAGGAAATTCCTGTGCAATTTAAAGTACTGTCTTGTACAGTTGTCATGCTATAGTAAATAACACTGTTAATAACAGTATAATTGCATCTTTTCCTACTTTCCTTTCAACTGCATAGTTTTGATATGTATGTAAAATTACACTGTAATCTCAGTGAGTCTGACTAAGTAGGGCTGTTTGTAAGAGAGGCAAATGGGTGGGGATTTCTGGAGGTTCTGTTTGGGTCTCTAACTTCACTTCCTTATTTAATCACACCTGTTGGGGGCATAATTGGGGACAATTTTATTTAATCTACTACTACTACTTACGGCTGCTCCTATTAGGGATTGCCACAGCAGATCATCTGTTTCCACTTCTTCCTGTCCTCTGCATCTTCCTCTGTCACACCAGCCACCTGCATGTCCTCGCTTACCACATCCATAAACCTCCTCTTTGGCCTTCCTCTTTTCTGCTTCCCTGTCAGCTCAATATTCAGCATCCTTTCCCAATATACCCAGCACCTCTCCTCCACACATGTCCAAGCCATCTCAATCTTGCCTCGCTTGCTTTGTCTCCAAACCGTCCAACCTGAGCTGTCCCTCTAATATAATGGTTCCTAATCCTGTCCTTCTTCGTCACGCCGAACGAAAATCTTAGCATCCTCAGCTCTGCCACCTCCAGCTCCACCTCCTGTCTGTTCATCAGTGTCACTGTCTCCAAACCATATAACATAGCTGGTCTTACAACCATCTTGTAAACATTCCCTTTAAATCTTGCTGGTAACCTTCTGTCAAAAATCACTCCTGACACTCTTCTCCACCCATTCCACCTTGCCTGCACTCTCTTCTTCACCTCTCTCCTGTACTCCCCATTACTTTGGACAGTATTTAAACTCATACGTTTTCTTCACCTCTACTCCTTGCATCCTCACCATTCCACCTTCCTCCCTCTCATTCATGCATAGGTATTCCATCTTGCTCCTACTGACTTTAATTCCTCTTCTCTCCAGTGCATACCTCCACCTCTCTAGGCTCTCCTCAACCTGCAACCTACTCTCGCTACAGATCACAATGTCATCCGCAAACATTACAGTCTATGGAGACTCCTGCCTGATCTCGTCCATCAACCTGTCTATCACCATTGCAAACAAGAAAGGGCTTAGAGCTGATCCTTGATGTAATCCCACCACCACCTTGAATCCATCTGTCTTTCCAAGCACACACCTCACCACTGTCACACTTCCCTCATACATATCCTGCACCACTCCTATAGTATACTTCTCTGCAACTCCCAACTTCCTCATACAATACCACACTTCCTCGTGTTGGCACCCTGTCATACGCTTTCTCTAAATCCACAAAGGCACAAAGACACTATATATATATATATATAAAGTTTTAATAAATTGCAGTACAGGCCTGTTTCGTTGTGTAATGAATGTCTGCCGAGATGGCTGTGCTGTGTTGTGCTCCCGAAGTTTTCATCAATATACAAGTAAACAAATCCTGTGTTTGTGCTTGTCTCATGTATTCAAGATACCACATATTCAGCTTTGACCGGGGAGAGACTTGTGAGCTAGTGGGCTTGTACTTGTTGTCTCAACTACAGGTCCTAGACATCAAAGCCGGGCTATATAGAGACGACGGGCTGGCAGTCTGCAACAAACCGGCAAGAGAGGTCGAGAGACTGAAACAGAAAATGTGTAGTGTATTCAATAATGATAATAATAGTAATAATAATAATAATAATAATAATAATAATAATAATAAATCAATCTTATATAGCTTTTTTCTAGTACTCAAAGTCACTTTACAATAAATGGAGTGAAACAAGATGACAGATGATCATAACACAGACATACAGGGGTGGATGGGAAGGGGGGCTACGAGAGGGAGAAGCGGCAGCCACAGACGACACCAGTAGTGCACTCCAACTTGGACAGATATAAAGGGAAAGAAAAACAAACATCATAAATCACTTAAATCATAGATGCGGGTCAAGCGCTCAGTCCCCATCCTGCCCCAGACCAGGGGTGTATGAGCGGATGGGGGGGGGGCACGAGAAGGCAATGGAGAAAAGGTGTGTCTTGAGATGGGATTGGAAGAGTGGGAGGGATTCTGAGTCTCTAATGATTTGGGGAAGTGAGTTCCAGAGCCCGGGAGCTGCTCTGGAGAAGGCTCGGTCACCAAAGCCACGGAGGTTGGTGCTGGGGGTAGAGAGAAGGGAGGCTGAGGTGGATCTGAGGGACCGAGAGAGTTGGTAGGGGGAGAGGAGATCTGTGAGGTATGGGGGAGCCAGTTTGTGAAGGGCTTTATAAATAAGAACCAGGAGTTTGTAATTGATCCGGTGGGAGATTGGTAGCCAGTGGAGGTATTTTAGGACTGGGGTGATGTGGTGCCAGGATTTGGTGAAAGTTAAAAGTCAGGCAGATGCGTTCTGGACTAATTGGAGTCTCTTGATAGAGCTAGCACTGATGCCACAGAGGAGTGAGTTGCAGTAATCAAGGCGGGAGGAGATGAAGGCATGGATCAGTATCTCAGCAGCAGGGCGTGTGAGAGAGGATCTTATTTTTGTAATGTTGCGAAGGTGTTAGAAGGAGGATTTGACCATTTGACAGATATGTGGCTCAAAGGATAGGGTGGGATCAAGGATCACACCAAGGTTGTGTGTCTGGGGGGAAGGGGAGACAGTAGTGCCATCGATGGTGAGTGCAAGGTTGTTGATTTGGCTGAGAGTGGACTTGGAGTCAATGAAGAGGAGTTCAGTTTTGCCACTGTTGAGTTTGATAAGGTTTTACTGCATCCAGACTTTAACTGCAGACAGACAGGAGTCGATGTGAGAGAGGGGTGGATTGTGAGAGGATTTGGTGCCGAGGTATATATGGGTGTCATCAGCATAACAGTGGAAGTCCAAGTTGAAATGGCGGAGAATCTGACCAAGAGGGACGGTGTAGATGATGAAAAGGAGTGGGCCAAGTACAGAACCTTGGGAAACACCTTGTGTGACAGTGGATGGAACAGAGGAGTGGTTGTGAAGTGAGATGAAGTATGACCTGTTGGAGAGGTAGGACTGGAGCCAGCTGAGTATGGTGCCTTCAGTACCGACATCTTTCAATCTGGTGAGCAGGATGTTGTGGCTCACAGTATTGAAGGCTGAACTCAAGGTTGAGGAGGATGAGGATGTTAAGGGCTCCAGTATCAGCAGAGATGAGGAGGTAATTAAGTACTTTAAGGAGTACAGTTTCAGTGCTGTCGAGTGGGCGAAAACCAGACTGGAGGGGTTCGAGTAGGTTGTTGGAGTGTAGGTAGGTTTGGAGTTGTGTGGTGACAATGTATTCCAGGGTTTTAGAGAGGAAGGGCAGATTGGAAATTGGCCTGTAGTGGTTGAGGCAGGATGGATCAACACCAGGTTTCTTGAGAATTGGGGTGACAGCTGCAGTTTTGGAGGCAGAGGGGACAATTCTATGGGACACTGAGGAATTGAAAAGTTTGGTGAGGTAGGGGCATAGGGCAGGGAGGCATTTCTTCAGAAGCGGGGTGGGGAGGGGATCAAGGAGCAGGGTGTGGATTTTGATGAGCTGATGAGTTCAGAGATAGTGGTAGGGGCACTGGAACAAACTGGGAGAGGCGGCGATCAGGGGGAGGGGGAGGGAGGTCAAGAGGAATGGGGAGAAGAGGGGCAGGAGTAGGTGCTGCTGAGTCAGATGCAGGGGACAGTGATTTGTTGATAGCTGCAATTTTGTCTGCAAAAAATTGGAGAAATGAGTTGCATTGTTCAGCAGTAGAGTTGGACATGGCATCGGCACGGGGCTTGCGGAGGTTGTTTACAGTGGCGAAGAGGGTGCGGGGGTTGTTTTGGAATCATTAATGATGGTGGAAAAATAGGCAGACTTGGCAGCGGTGAGGGTATCTTTGTAGGCAGAGAGGTAGAGGTAGTGGGCTTCTTGATGTACAGTGAGCGATGTATTCTTGGCGAGTCGTTCCAGTTGGCAGGCAGTCTGTTTCATTGTGCGGAGCTCAGGTGTGAACCAGGGTGCAGAGGTGTTGAAGGAGACTGTTTTTGTTTTGAGATGGGCCAGTGTGTTGAAGGAGGCAGACAGAGTGGTGTTGAGGTGATTGGTGAGATCATCAGGTAAGGTAGAGGCTGGTTCCAGGGGGAGAGCAGAGGAGAGCAGATTGGAGAGTTGGAGGTGGTCAATAGGTTTAGTATTGCGGAATGTTATTTCGCTGAGAAAGTGTGGCCGAGGAGTTGGGGATGGAATAGTGAACTGGATGAGATTATGGTCTGACAGAGGAAATGGGGATGGATGGATGTTGTGTATCGGTAGATTGAGAGAGCAGACAAGGTCAAGGATATGGCCTTTGACATGGGTGGGGAAAGTGACGTCCTGGGTGAGGTTGAAATTGTCCAATAGAGTGATGAATTCTGATGCAAACTTACAGGTGGGTAAATCAATGTGGATGTTAAAATCACCAAGCAGTAGTAAGTGTGAGGAGAGAGATGAGGCTATTGTGAGGAGATCAGAGAGGTCAGACAGGAAAGATGGATTTGGTGTGGGTGGCCGGTAGATGAGAAGGACAGCCATTGAGCAGGTTTTAAAAGTGAGGAATTCAAATGATGAGACGGTGGGGAGTGAGAGTTCAGTGGTCCTGAAGTTATGATTGAATAAGACAGCAAGACCACCTCCACGACGGTAGGGACGGGGTCTGCAGATGTAGCCAAAATGAGGGAGGGAAGCATCGTTGAGGGAGAAAAAGTTGCCAGGTTGTTGCCAGATTTCAGTGAGCAGGAGAAAGTCAAATGAATTATCAGTGATTATTTCATGTAGGATAAGGGCTTTGTTATTTAGTGATCGGGCGTTAAGGAGGGCTGGGTTGATGGAATGAGAGGGCAACGTAGTGGGGGCATGCTGGAGAGGTCTGAGGTTGTCCAGGTTAGCAGTGCAGGGGGGGGTGCAGTGGAGGGGGGGCGGGAACATAGAGTTTGGATGTGGGATATCGTATCGGGGTTAGTGGAAGGATGTAGATGACGGGAGTGTCTGGGGCCGCGATGAAGATAACGGTAGTAGCGGAGGATGCCAGCAGACAGAGCGGAGGTGCATGCAACAGAGGATAGCTGGTAGTTTTTGTTGAGGGACAGGAGTTCATCAGGAGAGTAGTGTAAGGGAGAAGGAGGGAAACTAATCAGGGGAGAAAATAAAAAGGGAAACCAGGGCATTCTATGTAGTCGTAATAAGGGCAGTAACGTAAGTAAAAACAGAAGAGGTCAGAGTGTTGGTTCCATGAGACGGGTGGATTAATAACGTTGGAAACATAAGAGGGATAGTGCAGAGCACGGATGGGATGGGGCTAGCTACTCACGATATGCAGGGGAGTGCCGCCAGGGATGGTGATGTCCAGATTACGCTAGTCCCAGTTGATGATGGCCCAAAGAGGGATAGTGTCCACTGCCGAGGGAGAATAAAGTAAATAATCCAGTGGGGGTTGGGGGACGGAGCCAGATCCACAAGCTAACGTGGAGAACCAGGAGGTCAATATTTGCAAATAATGGACTAAAAATTTTAATTGAGGCTAACAAAAAACAGACTGATTTCCTCGACATCTCATTAGACCTTAAAAATTGCACATACAGGCCATACATGAAGCCCAACCATATGCTGCAATACATCCACAGAGAAAGCAATCATCCACCCTCCATTTTAAGAAATATACCAGTGAGCATAAAACAAAAGACTCTCATGTTTATCATCCAGTGAAGCCATCTTTAACGAAGCAGCCCCCCCCCATACCAGGAAGCCTTATAAACATATGATTTCAGACTTAAGTACAATCTGATACCAATTAGCGACAGCCAGCAAAAACAACAAAAAATTGCAGCAGAAGGTGGAACATCACCTGGTATAATACTCCCTACAGCGACACCATGGCCTCTAATATTGGAAAACAATTTTTCAAGCTTTTGGATGAGTGCTTTACCCCAGACCACCAGTTGAGGAAAATATTCAACAGAAACACAGTCAAAATGAGCTACAGCTGCATGCCAAATATTCAGCAGGTTATTTCATCCCACAACACAATCATCATGGCCAAGGCACAGACCCCCTCACCGCAACCAAGCACCTCCAACTGCAAATGCCGCGTTAAGGCATCATGTCCTCTTGAAGGAAAATGCCAGATAGAGGGATTAATCTACCAGGCATCGGTGACAAGAGAAGACAGCTGCAATGTGGATACTTATGTGGGATTAACAGAGGGCCCTTTTAAAATGAGGTTTAACACCCATATGAGTAGCTTCAGAAATGAGCATGCGAAAAATGCAACAGCCTTAAGCCGCCACATTTGGTCACTGGTAGACAAGAATATCAGTTATTCTGTCTCATGGAAAATCCTTGCAAAGAGTAGTGCATATTCAATTAGAGGTAAAGCTGTGACCTGTGCCTGACAGAAAAGTATTTTATTATTTGCAGACCTGATATGTCCACCTTGAATAATAGAAACAAATTGGCCACCAGCTGTAGACACCAAAAAAAAACTCCTTTGTAACTACTATAAGTAAAACGTCTTTATTACCCCCCCCCCATTAGATGATACACATATGACATGTATTAGTTTTTTGCTTTTTTTTAATATATTTTAACTGCCTGTCCTTCCAACTCTACCCAAACACCACCCCACTATATGATTCACATAAATTACCTTGTTATATGTTTAATGTACGCCATTTCAACAGTGCCCTGGCCCCTAAATGCTTTTCAAAACAAGCCCCAGTCACTTACCCATTGGTTGTAATGTTTTCGACCCCTCCATTCGTTGCAGTGCATCATAAGTACCTACCCCATTGGTTGTTATAGTTTAAATGTTCCCTCATCTGATTGGTTGCTATCCAACCAAAATTAAGGGTGTGACGCTGGGCAACATAGACTGTATGTTTCTTTGTTGAACCACATTAACAGCTGATGAGTGCACGACACACAAAACAGGCCTGTACTGCAATGTATTAAAAAAAATTGAAATAGGATGGAGCATAGAAGAAGCATACCATAATACAATAAGTACACTTAAATATATCCCTGTTATGCTTATTTTATTTGTCTTTTATTCATGAAGAAATGGCCCAGTTTCATGTGGTGGTGAAGGGTTCTTTAGCTGTACCTGGTTTGTAATTTAATCATTATTAGTTTAATACCTGCTATAGGACAGTGTATACAAAATGGTTACATGGAAGGCACAGAAATTAAGTAATGACTTCCTTTGAAATATACTGATTTAATTTGTATGGTAGTATTACTGTTAAACAACATTGCCTTTAGAAAAAGAAAAAAAAAAGGATAGATTTCAGTTTGACATGAGATCATGAAGTTTTTAAACATAAATGACACCTTTAACGCATACACAATAATTCAACAGTTGTTTGTGCAAGTGTATAACATATTGATCTACTCCCACCATTCCTTAGTTTTATGAGCTGGCATGGTGGGCTGTTTATTAAGTCTCGTCAAGGGCAGAATGACACAAACTCTGACCTGTTCACACACACACACACACACACACACACACACACACACACACACACACACACACACACACACACACACACACACACAGACACACACACATACACAAAAGACACTGACAAATCCTTTTACGACTGAACAAATACAGCTCTGTCTGAGTGGTTGGCTCCTGTTGTTAGAGGTAATGGAGGTGGAAAAACAACAAACAAAAAGAACTCATGTTCTCACTCAATACTTTAAGAATTTAAAGGTACAATGTGGAGGACTGCGACAACATGAGCGCTCCACTGACACAAAGAATCTCACCATTATGTCACTATGTTGACACTGAGTATTTGTTTGAGAAATGGAGATGACGGAAAGCCTCAAAAGGAAATGAAAGCAACATGGAACGGGTTGGTTTTCTCATTTGCAAGTAAAGCAAAAAATGTTTATGAACGTCTGACCAGAACTGCAGCAGAAGTTGGGCAGTGTGTGCAGTTGGGCAGTTGTGAATTGTAATAATCTTTGATAATTTTTTCGTTTGTTTGTTTGTTTGTTTGTTTTTTCCTCATCCATTATCCAAACCACTTATCCCAATCGGGGTCGCGGGATGCTGGAGCCTATCCCAGCAGTCATTGGGCGGCAGGCAGGGAGACACCCTGGAAAGGCCGCCAGTCCATCACAGGGCCCATACATTCACACCTAGGGACAAGTGATTAGGGACTAGTAGTTGAAATATTCCTCTATGAAATGGGACACCCCTTCAAGACCCTGACACGTCATCAGTAATCGTCAATGGCATTTACGTAAACAGACACGACGAGTTTGTTGCTGGACCTTTTGAATATCACTATTTTGTCTTCTGCTGTGGTGATCTTGCTTGTGTGGTATATAAGCATCCTTTTGCGGTTGTCAGCAGCAAATCGAAGGAGTATCAGAAAATCTAAAAGTCTTCAACGCCTGGTAATGTAGGTGGATCAATTTGAGGTATGTAGGATAGACTGCAAACAAGTTTTGTTGTAGTTAGCCTAGCTACACAACATGCTCGCTACTTGGGTTGGGGCAGATTACTTTGAAATGTAGTCAGTTACTGAATACAAATTACATGGCAATTTTAATAATCAATAACGTAATCCATTGGATTACAAAATTAATGTAATCTAATCAGAATACTTTTTGATTACTTTTGGATTACTTCAAATCAAACATTGAAAATATTGCACCGTATACTTAAAAAAATGGATACAACCACAACATTTTGAGTTCCACAAATTTACTCTTTATATCTCTAAACATCAAAAAAAATTTCAATGCAAATAAAATGCATTTACCATATTCAGCATTTACAAAACAAACAAAAAAAGCACTTCTTGTAACTCTTGTTAAAAGACTTGTGCAAGAGGAGCTCTTACTCAAAAAAATGTTCTTCTATTTTAAATGTAAATAAAAAGGGATCAATACTCCATTATCATTATCTATAAATCAATGAAACTGAAGACAAGGGAAATTACTTTGGTTTGGGAAATATTATTCACAAATTGTTTAATCCTTGCTTGTTTCACTTCTGGCTCTCCATGAATTGATCTGCTAGGTCCTGAAGTCTGTGTCAGTCCTCTGTGTGCTCTTCACAAATTTACCAGCATGTTTTCTCTGAAAATGCATATAAGGGAAAAAATGAAACAAAAATACAAGTTTCACCCGAAAGTTATTTTCATTGTTTGATCAGAAATCATTAGAAATAATATGCTTTATCATGTTACTTTTAAAATAATTGAAAATTTGTTCATAAATTAGGCTACGTCTAACATGTAGGCAATGTCCCTTATATTAAAACTCATAGCACTTAGATAAGACATTTCACTGACATCAGTTAGAGTTGGGGCACTTTTTATCATTCAGTAACTGAGTAGCTGTGACTGACATTCAAACTATTGTTGAGTCAAATCATCAGATGGTATTACTGTTACAGCTGAGTAGGCTGTTTAGCAGACGCTTTTGTCCCAAGCAACTTACAAAACATAAAAAAGAGTTGTACTGACAGTGTGGGCAATCTTCACAGTGCGCTGTATAGGCTAAAGTTTCATCATTTTCTAAACTCAATTTGTCATATGTTCAGTTTAGCTAGCCAGCTATTTAGCTAACTATGTAGCGATATAATGCTACGTATATCCACTGGAACTACACTAGGTGTTATTTACTACCCGGATTGTTATTATGGTTACACCACTACCATGTATGATTATTACGTCTGCCTACTGAGCCGCGATTAAACCTGAGTTCTATAACCCGGTGTGGTCATTGATCCTCTACCAATACTACCCCAAGTATTACTTCATGGTGGCAGCGGTAAAGTACTCTCTTTGAAGAATGAAGATAGACTGATAAAATTGTCCGTGGATAATTTCTGTCATCATTCAAGCAAGAGTGCGCCGGAGCTGAGCTAGCCGCAAAGCTAACTAGCTAGCTAGCAACAGGAGACGTCATGGCATCGCATCTACCGACGATGAATTGGTCAGACCCGGACCTGGGTGAGGAAATGTCACTGTATAAACAGAAAATGACTCTGTATTTAGAAGATGAAGAAATAAATGGCGCAGCTAAACAAGCTAGGAAAATATGTCGCGGAATCGGAGGTGAAGGATTAAAAAGACTGAACGCCAGTGGTCTCACCGATGATGAAAAGAAAAAGCCTGCCAAACTATGGGACTTCTTTGAAAAACAGCTAAAGTTGAACGTAAATTTCAGAATCCATAGACTGCAACTGATGCAACACAGACAGAAACCAGATGAAAATATTGATGATTTTGTGACCAGAGCCAGAACACTAGCACAGAAATGTCAGTTTTCAGACGAAGAGCTTAACGAGCGTATGATTGAGCTTATTATTGTGAGCACTCCCCATGATGCTCTGAGGAATTATCTATACAGCAAACCAAAAGGATATTCCTTAGCAGAGGTTCTGGCCGAGGGACGAAAATATGAAGCCCTGACAGCAGGCAATGAACAGTTAGGCAAACTTAGCCTGTCACACAATGAGAGAATCCACGCTGTTGACAGGGACCGCAGATGTCGTAACTGTGGGAGAATCCACAAACCACGTCGATGTCCTGCATATGATGATGAATGCAATGAGTGTGGTGCAAAAGGTCACTGGGAGCGGTGCAAACGAGAGCGCCAGGAACACTCCACCCAGAGCAGGAGCAGTGGAAGTAAGTCCCACACACCACAAGACAAACAGCACAAGCGCAAAACCTATAAAGACAAAAAGCAACAGAGCAGGACTCGCATACATGCTGTAGAGAGTAGCAGTGAAACAGACAGTGAGAATGAAAGTACCTACCAGAAACAGTTCCACTCCATAAATATCAGTGAAAAGTGCATGCGTAGCATAGACAGCAAGCCGGCCAGAGAGGAGGCATACACAGTCCTGAAGGTGACACCACCTGACCTACCTGGTCGTGGATACACACTACGTCTGAAGATAGACACAGGTGCATCAGGTAACACACTCCTATTACGTACCTTCAAGCAGATATACGGTGAAAATGCATGCACCCAGAAACGACTGAAAAAAACCAACAGGAGGCTATCTGCATACAGTGGTCACGCCATCCCCTGCCTAGGCACCATTGACATTCCATGCCAGTACAAAAACTCCAAATGGATCAATGCAAAGTTCTACGTTGTAGACGTACCAGGGCCAGCCATAGTTTGGCTGCCAACATGTGAACTGTTAAACCTAGTGACTGTCAATGTAGATGCAGTGACCGAGAAAGGAAATGCAAACCAGGAAAAAGTCAACACAAGACAGACAAAACCCAAAATGACCATGTGTAATAGTGCAGACCTAAAGAGAGCATACCCAGACCAGTTTGACAAAATTGGCAACTTCAGTGGAAAGGCCAAGCTCTTCCTGAAAAAGGATGCTGAACCATTCATAGACCCACCACGTAAGTGCAGCATTCACATCAAAGACAAACTGAAAGATGAACTGAATAACCTAGTCGAACAAGATGTGTTAAGAAAAGTAGAACAGCACACAGACTGGTGCTCGAGTCTGGCATACAGCACAAAGAAAGACGGTTCCCTTTGTATATGCTTAGACCCCCGAAAGGTTAATACCAGCCTTAGGAGATGCCCACACAAGATTCCTACTGTGGAGGAACTGAATCCGAAGTTTGCAAATGCAAAAATATTCAGCAAACTTGACGCAAAAGCTGGATATTGGTCAATATACCTAGAAGAAGAGTCACAACTGATAACCACATTCAGATCTCCTTTTGGTAGATACTGCTGGAAACGTTTGCCATTTGGTCTCAGTGTCTCTCAAGATCTCTTCCAGACAAAGATGGACCAAATCCTGGAGGGGCCCGACGGTGTCGTCAGCATAGCCGATGATATCACAGTCTACGGAGCGAGCGAAGAGGAGCATGACAGGAACCTGACCAACCTGATGGAGAGAGCAGCCAAGACCGGTATTGTGTTCAACAGTGACAAGTGCACAATCAAACAGACAAACATCTCATTCTTTGGCAACCTGTACACAGACAAAGGTATCAAACCTGACCCAGCCAAAATCAGGGACATCCAGAAAATGCCGACACCCCAGAACAAAGATGAACTGAGCAGATTCTTGGGGATGCTGACCTACCTGTCGCCCTACATCCCAAAGTTCGCAGACAAAGCACACACACTGAGGGTGCTGCTGAAAAGTGATGTGCCTTGGACATGGGACACTGACCACCAAAAGAGCTTTCAGGACCTGAAATCAGTTATCACCGAACATGACTGCCTGAAGTACTATGATCCAAGCACACCTCTGACACTTGAGGTCGATGCATCACAGAAAGGACTGGGCGTAGCATTAGTGCAGAACAACAGACCCATAGCTTTTGGCTCAAAGACACTGGACGACTGCCAATCCAGGTACAGCAACATAGAGCGAGAAATGCTGGCCATAGTCTATGGAATGCAGCGATACCATACCTACCTGTATGGGAAGTCATTCATTGTAGTTACAGACCACAAACCCCTCGTTACCATATGCACAAAGCCACTGCATGCCGCCCCACCACGGCTTCAGCGAATGCTGATAAAAACACAAGGATACAACTACAAGGTCACGTATCGACCAGGAAACCAGATGGTCCTGGCAGACACACTCAGCCGACTACCCAACCCCGAGAACAACAGCAACATCGAGCTGGACGAGCGCATTGATGGAATAGAGGCAGAAGTCGAGGATCCAGAGATGCTCACTGTTGCAATGATAAACTTCTCTCCCGAGAAACAGGACGCACTCTGCACGGAAACCACCAGTGACCCCAGACTCAATGCACTGAAAGAGCTGATCCACCAGGGATGGCCAGACAACATCAAACATCTACCAAGACAACTACGTGAGTACTGGTCATTCAGAGATGAGCTCGCAGTTGAAGCAAGAGTCATATTCAAAGGCAGACAGGTGCTCATCCCAGACTCCATGACAGATTCTATACTCGAACAGCTGCATGTAGGACACCAGGGCATCGAAAAGACACGGCGACTGGCGAGAGAAAGTGTCTACTGGATCAGAATGAACGATGACATCAAAAGAGTCTGCAGGTCATGTAGCGTATGCGTGGAACATCAGGATGCAAATCCAAAGCAACCTCTCAACCCACACAACACACCGTCAAAACCATGGCAATCCCTAGCTTCTGATCTATTCGAGATCGATGGACATCAGTATTTACTGATTGTGGACAGATATTCTAAGTTCCCTCTAGTGGATGAAATGCCCATGCCTGTGTCCAGCCGGGCAGTTGCACAAAAAAATGGAAATGTACATGTCTCTTTTTGGAAGGCCTGACGAGATACTTACAGATAATGGACCCCAGTACACAGGGCACGCGTTCCAGAAATTCACGGCTGACTGGGGAATCAGGCACGTGACAAGCTCACCCCACTATCCAAAAAGCAATGGATTAATTGAGAGGCATGTGCGACACATCAAATCCATTGTGAAGAAAACCATGAGACAAGGAGGTAACATACAAGTGGCCTTACTACAGGTCAGAGCAACACCCATCAACAGTAAACTACCATCACCAGCAGAACTGATCTTCGGAAGGCCAGTTACCACCCTGCTGCCGAGTCGAGGGGACCCAGGGAAGGAGGAAAACTGACTCCGCCTGGAGCAGAGAACAGCAGACATGAAGGAACATCATGATTGCAGCAGCGGCAGAGAACTACCTCCACTCGGTCCCGGACAGCACGTATCTGTCCTAAACAAGGAAAAAGGGACTTGGGATCCAGCCACCGTCATACAAAAGTGCGATGAGCCAAGGAGCTACATTGCGCAAACATCAAATGGGAACAAACTCAGATGTGGCAGGGGCCACCTGCGAGAAATTCACCACCCCCATGCACTGAGGAGCGCAAGAACCCGCTTCACAGAACCTCAACAGGACACTCATACAGCTGGAACTTCTTCCAGCCAAACCTGTGAAACACACAAGACAGTACGCACAAGTTATGGAAGAGCTGTTTCCAAACCAGCTCACTACAAGGACTATGAGTAGAGACAATCACACACAAAAGGAGGGCTCTGAATATGTTTATTGTTTTGTGAGATGGACAATTCTGAGCTGTGTTGTCTAAAAAAAAAAAAAAAGAGAAGGCAACCTCTGTGTAATGACTGTACAATGCTGATCAATGATTGTACCATATTGGAATTATGTGATATGTTGGTTTATATAACCGAATGTTCTTGAGTATTTTGATACTGAAAAAACTGAAAACTAAACAGGGGGGATGTAGTGATATAATGCTATGTATATCCACTGGAACTACACTAGGTGTTATGTACTACCCAGACTGTTATTATGGTTACACCACTACCATGTATGGTTATTACGTCTGCCTACTGAGCCACGATTAAACCTGAGTTCTATAACCCGGTGTGGTCATTGATCCTCTACCAATACTACCCCAAGTATTACTTCAAACTACAGTGGAAATGAGTGATCAAAATTATCAACATCCTATTTCGACAGGAAAACAACTGAAAATTGCACACAGTACAGCAGACTACAGCTAGCAGCAGGAGTGCTCAGACTCCATACAATCGTACTGGGTAACACTGCATGGCAAGATCAATATTTTCAAAATCCAATATCCGTACTTTTTCGTATTTACTCGGTATTATATGTTACCTAATGAGCTAAGGCATAACTACCATTATCAATACTGATGTGGCAGGCACAAATGTGCTTATGAGCACTGAAATAGTTTTAAACAACATTCTTTATCAAAAAGCTAAACCCATCTTTTTACTAACGTTAGCTAACTGAGAGGGAAACTTACCTCGAGGTGTTTCTTCAGGTTTGAAGTTGATGTCTTTACTGATGACAGCACCTGTATTTTAGGTTTGCACAAATTGCACTCGACGTAATTGTTGTTGTGCACATTTTTTAACTGAAAGTGATGGTGATATTGCCAGGAATAGAATGCTAATGTTGGTGCTGATGGACCGCTGCTGCTTGCACCTTCCATCTTGACTCAACATGTGAACGTAATGGTTCTGCCAGTTGCATACAAGAAACAAGCCAGGCAATTGGTTGAGTAGTAACCTCTAGTGGGTATACAGACAGAGCTGCTTGGATTCCCTCCACATGTCTGTCGCGCCTTTTCATGAGTCAATAGCATTGGTTATTACATATATTTAAAAAAAATCGTGATTTTAAAATTGCCACATTTTAAAGACATAATCAAATTGCAATCAAGTAATCCTTGACAATGTAACTATAATCCAATTACACATTTTTTCAAGTGTAATCTGGTCTGATTATAGTTACTTATTTTTTTTGTAATCTGATTACGTAATCCATATTACGTGTAATTCGTTACTACCCAACCCTGCTCGCTACCTAGTATAGTGACTTGGGAACTAAAAATGTCGGATCAACCCGTTTGTGGTACACACGTTAATAAAAACAATTTTCTCTTGTACACACGTTAATAAAAACAATTTTCTTTTAAGAAAAACGTTAGAAATTATTTTCATTGTTGTCAGTTCAGTTTTAAAAGGTTATCTATTGGTTAGAGACACTTCCATAATATTTCAAATATATTGTATGTAAATGTTTGGCATTTAAATATTAAGTGGCAAAACTAATTTGTTTAAGTATAATATGTTGTAAAGGGGGTGGCACGGTGGTGCAGCGGTTAGTGCGGTCACCTCACAGCAAGAAGGTCCTGGGTTTGAGCCCCGGGGTAGTCCAACCTTGAGGGTCGTCCTGGGTCGTCCTCTGTGTGTAGTTTGCATGTTCACCCCATGTCTGCGTGGGTTTCCTCCGGATGCTCCGGTTTCCTCCCACAGCCCAAAGACATGTACAGTGCATCCGGAAAGTATTCACACCCCTTCACTTTCCCCACATTTTGTTATGTTACACCCTTATTCCAAAATGGATTAAATTCTTTTTTTTTCCTCATCAATCTATACACAATACCCCATAATGACAAAGTTAAAAAGGTTTTGTAGAAATGTTTGCTAATTTATTGAAAATAAAAAACTGAAATATTGCATGTACATACATATTCACACCCTTTGCTATGACACTCAAAATTGTTTCCGCTGATCATCCTTGAGATGTTTCTACATCTTGATTGGAGTCCACCTCTAGTAAATTCAATTGACTGGACATGATTTGGAAAGGCACACACCTGTCTATATAAGGTCCCACTGTTGACAGTGCATGTCAGAGCAGAAACCAAGCCATGAAGTCGAAGGAATTGTCTGTGGACCTCCGAGACAGGATTGTATCGAGGCACAGATCTGGGGAAGGGTACAAAACAATTTCTACAGCTTTGAAGGTCCCGAAGAGAACAGTGGTCTCCATCATTCGTAAATGGAAGAAGTTTGCATCCACCAGGACTCTTCCTAGAGCTGGCCGCCCAGCCTAACTGAGCAATCGGGGGAGAAGGGCCTTGGTCAGGGAGGTGACCAAGAACCCAATGGTCACTCTGACAGAGCTCCAGCATTCCTCTGTGGAGATGGGAGAACCTTCCAGAAGGACAACCATCTCTGCAGCACTCCACTAATCAGGCCTTTATGATAGAGTGGCCAGATGGAAGCCTCTGCTCAGTAAAAAGCACATGACAGCCTGCTTGGAGTTTGCCAGAAAGCACCTAAAGGACTCTCAGACCCTGAGAAACAAGATTCTCTGGTCTGATGAAACCAATATTGAACTCTTTGGCCTGAATACCAAACATCACGTCTGGAGGAAACCAGGCACCTCTCATCACCTTGCTAATACCATCCCTACAGTGAAGCATGGTGGTGGCAGCATCAAGCTGTGAGGATGTTTTTCAGTGGCAGGAATTGGGAGACTAGTCAGGATCGAGGAAAAGATGAATGGAGCAAAGTACAGAGAGATCCTTGATGAAAACATGCTCCTGAGCGCTCAGGACCTCAGACTGGGGCGAAGGTTTACCATTCAACACGACAATGACCCTAAGCACACAGCCAAGACAACGAAGTAGTGGCTTCGGGACAAGTCTGTGAATGTCCTTGAGTGGCCCAGCCAGAGTCCAGACTTGAACCCCATTGAACATCTCTGGAAAGACCTGAGAATAGCTGTGCAGCGATGCTCCCCATCTAACCTTACAGAGCTCGAGAGGATCTGCAGAGAAGAATGGGAGAAATACCCCAAATATAGGTGTGCCAAGCTTGTAGCTTCATACCCAAGAAGACTTGAGGCTGTAATCGCTGCCAAGGGTGCCTCAACCAAGTACTGAGTAAAGGGTGTGAATACTTATGTACATGCATTATTTCAGTTTTTTATTTTTAATAAATTTGCAAAAATTTCTACAAAACCTTTTTCACTTTGTCATTATGGGGTATTGTATGTAGATTGATGAGAAAAAAAAAGGAATTTAATCCATTTTGGAATAGGGCTGTAACATTACAAAATGTGGGGAAATTGAAGGGGTGTGAATACTTTCCGGATGCGCTGTAGGTCAGGTGAATTGGCCATACTAAATTGTCCTTAGGGGTGTGTGTGTGTGTGTGTGTGTGTGTGTGTGTGTGTGTGTGTGTGTGTGTGTGTGTGTGTGTGTGTGTGTGTGTGTGTGTGTGTGTGTGTGTGTGTGTGTTTTTGTGGGCCCTGTGATGGCCTAGTGGCCTGTCCAGAGGGTCTGCCCAATGACTGCCGACCAATGACTGCTGGGATAGGCTCCAACGACCCTGGGAGCAGGGTAAGCGGTTTGGATATTTAATGGATAGATGAATATTGTAAAGGATGTCCTAAATCTTCTATAACCTTTTTTTTGGTCTCCCTTTTTCTGTTTCCGACCAAGACTTGGCAGAGGAGCATAAAATATGGCCCCCTAATCAAACTGTTCCCACCAGATTGTACGTTTATCAGCACTCCCAGGACTTTGGGCTGGGGTGGAAGACTCGCCATGGTCTTCAGGAACTACTTTTCAAGTCAGATGGTGAGCACTGGGGCTCTCCCCTTGTTTGAACAGCAGATGACCAAAGTTGGTTGTTCAAGTCAGTTTTATTGTATTTTAATCCACTGACCTCCTTGTTCTAATAGCTCTT
Source organism: Lampris incognitus (assembly GCF_029633865.1). Taxonomy (NCBI): domain Eukaryota; kingdom Metazoa; phylum Chordata; class Actinopteri; order Lampriformes; family Lampridae; genus Lampris; species Lampris incognitus. The sequence goes on along the minus strand of NC_079212.1, from coordinate 105,577,817 downwards.
TTATATCTGAATTCAGTGATTTTTTTTAAATTTTCTATCATTATGTTGAACAGAGGTATTATGGTTAGTGATTTTAATATTAATGTTGATGACATTTCTTGTAGTTTTACTGCTGACTTTCCTAATGTCACTGAGTCATCTAATTTTTTCTACATGTGTCTGCTCCCACACACATTAGGGGTCATACACTGGAAGTTGTTTTTACACTTAGTTTAAATAGTCATTCTATTTACTGTGAGAAGCTACATGTTACTGACCATGAATGTATTTTGTTTAACCTGTCTTTTAATTTAGATTCCCTGCCCCAGTAAATATGTAAATTGCTCTCACATCTTAAATCGCCCCTCAGCTGAGAAATTTTTCTGCAGTTTTTGACCCAATGACAGTGTTGGCTTCTCATACTGACATTGCTTGTCTAGCCCACTCCTTTAATACACATTGCTTCACTGTTTTGGATAAGGTGGCACCATGGAAAATGAGACTTGTACCCTCCGTCAATTGATTCCCATTGTTAAATGACATTATTCGTTTTTTCCGGCATTGATGTCAAATGGTAGAGTGACTGTGGAAATCCACCAAGCTCCATGTTCACCACCGCTATGACAAAGAGCTTTCTGATTTCAGTAATATGGTTAAGGATGTGAGGGCTTCTTACTTTGCTAACCTAATTTCCTCCAGTAAACGCAACCCTAAAGTCTTGTTTGACACCATTAACAGCATTGTCATTCCACCTCCAGATGTGACTGTCTTTTCAAATAACAATTACAGTAACTTCCTCTCTTTCTTTACAGATAAGATTAGAGATGTCAAGGCTAGTATCATCCCCACTTCTACTCTCTTTTCTGCTTATCCAAACCACCCCTCAATTTAGGACTGCTTCTCTCATATTTCCCTAAGGACAGGATGTTGTGTTGCTGTTAAGCTCACTGAGGCAAATTTGTAATTTGTGATATTGGGCTATACAAATAAAATTGATTTGATTTGAAAAATTGATTTCAGCCATACAGAAGCTACCTGTCGAGCACAGGGCAGAAATCCTTACCATTAATCCTTACATGTTTGAACTTTATTTACAGTCTGATTTTTTTTTTTTTTTTGGAGAAGAGAATGACCTACCTAGTTGACTTTGCTTATCACGAGAGCAGTTGGATCCTCACAAATAAGTGCCAGAGTGCAGTTGGTCCAAAACTGAAAGTTGCACACATATTAAGAAGTGGCAAAAGCACTTTTCTGTAATGGTAATGTTGAGCATTATCCAATACTTGACTTCAGTATTTATAAAAGCACTGATTTTCAACATAATAATGTCTAATTTAATTTGTAATGTATTAGCAAGAAAAAAAAAAACTTTAGCTCCCGACTCACTTTGACGTTTCGCAGGAATGTAGCGCTCACGGAGTGACGTCACTTCTGGTCCAAGAAGGCTGCGATCAGCACAGCAGTGAATGGTGGATTTCGGTTTATAACGTTACAATTGACACTTCGCTAAGCCCCGCCCTAGAACAGCCACTGTCCAATCCTACGTTAGTAACCGTTACTAAGCAGGGGAGGCCTGGCAAGCTATCGAGGAAATGCCGAAGCGGTGCGCTTACGGTACCTGCAAATCAGGCAGCAGATATCCTAAAAGTTTGGAGAGTGGGGTCGTATTTTGGGCTTTTCCTAAGCCTAAAACACAAGAGGAAAAATGTCGAATGTGGATTAAAAAGTGTGGAAGACCTCACTCATAGCTGAATCCATCGAGGCAAAACAAAAACACATTTTTTTGCTCCAAGGTAAGCTTGCTAACGTTAGCTAGCCTAGCTAGCTAGGTTAGCTATCTAGTACTAACAATGCTCGTTATATTTTAGTCTGGTTCCACCAAACCTTATACCTAACTTTGTATGTTATGAGTTATGTTATCATGTCAGTGCCCCAAACTCTTCCATCATCTCAATCAGCAACATCTTTTCAAATGTAGAGAAGTTGCTAGCTAACGTTACATCTGGCAACCCTAGTCTCTTATACAGACGCCGATAGTGCTGCTAGTAGGCTATATGGACTCATAACTAAATGTCAGCTTAAAATACAACTTAAATACAACTATCTATATTGTCTTACCCTGCTGTACACGAGCATTGTTGTTCATTTATCTCCTTGTCCTTAACGTAAGTAGTTAAGAAGTGGGGTGCCTGGGTCTTATATTGGGACCTGCAGGCTTTAGCCTCGATTTTAATTTCCCCTTCATTCACACGCTGACAAATTATATCATGGATGTAGCTTTCAAATGCATATTGCAAGCCTTTCCGTCTACTTCTCTTTGATATCTCCTTGCTTATCCAGAAATTGGATGTCAATTCACCTGGAATATCTGTCACTGACATGACAATAAACGCCATGTTTAAATTTCGCGGACGGACGATAGCTTGCCAGGCGTAGCAACAGTAACCAAGGGGGCGGGACATCGCGAAGGGTGTATTGCATTGAACAGACACTTTTATCCAAAGCGATGTACATGTAAGACTTAATGTAGCACAAGCAAGGATCTAGTCAGAAGACAACAATGCAAGTAAGTGCCAAAAAACTAGGTTCAAGTCTGATAGGACAAAGTAGGTGTCAAAAGGTAGTGCACAATGGCAATGCATAGGGTGCAAAGAAGCATTTTTTCATATATATTTTTAATATCATCAGGTGTGGAGGTGTTCGTGAATGTGCTGGGACTTTAGCTTTTTTGTAAAGGTGGAGAGGGACTTAGCGGATTGAGTGGAGTTTTTCTTTCTTTATAAATTTAGTTCTGATTTTTCCCTTTTTCACCCAATTTAGTGCCCAATCGATCCCCTATTTTAGTTCAAACACCCACCCTCGACTGCATGCGTTCGCCAACTGCGTCTCTCCGGCTGGCAGTCTCGAAGGAGACGCCTCCCCACTTGCGTGACAAGGCGAATCCAGGCCGAACCATAGACATACAAAGAGTAGACGCCGCATTGGCTGTTGGGGTGCGAGAAATACTGCCGTCATCTTGGACCGGTCATCCTACGAGTTGCCTAGCAGCAGAATACACGACTGAGAAAGATGCCAGAACACTGTTCAGCATATTTCTGCTCCAATCGACGGGCCGTCGAAAACAGGGCTCGGGGGATTACTTTTCACAAGTAAGATTGAACATCACTGTTGGTTGTATTTTGTGAATATAATATTACTGTACTGTATTTATGCCCAACTGTGAAATCGTAGCCAGCTAGCTAGGCTATGCTCAGTGCCGGTGTTCACCCGGCTATGAACTGAGACTTTATTTAAGTCATGTTACATAAAACTGACTTTACAACTGACAAAAGAATGCTATTGTACAAATAAAACAATATTAACGTTACTGGTATTATATTGACCAGCGAATTTTACACAGGTGGCACAGACTGTATCATTCACATGTAATCCATCCTAACAACAGTAAGATAGGGGAGAACCCTATTTCAATAACTGCATTAACCATCGCAGTGGTCTAATTTTAGAACGGTCTTGAAACAAATCTGACTGAGTGAGAATGTATATTGACATTCAAAAGTTCAGACCTCGAATGTAAGACGACCCCCACTTTTTCATACGTATTTCCAGGGTAAAAACCCCGTCTTATATTCAGAACAATACGGTAGCTACCTATCATACATCACATATATTGTAGAGCCGAAGGAACGGAGAAGACCGTAGGTTCCCCACGGGCTGTCAGAGCGGCGGATGATCCCCATGCGTTCCAGGTGCTCGAACTCAGACTTGGCAATGACGAGTTTGGCGGGGTCGAGACGCCTGGCTCTGGCGTAGACCGGGGGCCCCTTCGTAGCAATGTGATGCTCCACCCCATGCTTAGCGGTGGGTGCAGAGAAGGTAGGCTGGGTGAGGTCAGGGAACTCAGCGAGGAGGCGGTTGAACCTGTCTGCCTCTGAGAGAGAGTTGGCTAGACCTGCATAGGCCGCTTCCCCCCGCGTACATGCGAAGGAGGAGAAGGTTAAGGCGTCGACCAGACGGCTGTTCTGAATGTCCACTAGCAAACCATAAGCGCACAAAAAATCAGCTCCGAGGAGGGGAAGCGTTACACTGGCCATGACGAACTCCCACGTGAAACGTTGTCCACCTAAACACAGTTCTACAGACCGCACGCCGTAGGTGTGGATAGGGCTGCCGTCAGCCGTCGCCAACTGGGGGCCCCGCTCCCCGCCCATGATGTCGACGTCAGTAGCAGGGAGCACGCTTCTCTGTGCGCCCGTGTCACAGAGAAATCGTCGACCGGAGATGGTGTCGAGGATGAAGAGTAGCCTGCTCGTATCGCCAACACTCATGGCCACTATTGAGTGTTGGCCCTCTCGTTTCCCGTCGGCCTGTAGTTGCAGGGGGAACGGCACCGCTTAGCTTTCGCACCAAATCGAGCGTGGTACATACAGAGTCCAGAGGGCTTGTAGCGGTCTGATGCTGTGGCGCCACCGTCGGGCCACGCCCGCGATGTCGGCGGGGGGCCAGTGAAGGTAGGAGGAACGTTGTGTAGCGACGAAGAATCGGTCAGCCTCCTTTGTCAGCTCACGGGGATCAGTGATGGTGGAGTTAGCGAGCGCAGTCTGGACGTGGGGCGGCATGTTGCGCAGAAACAGCTCCATAAACAGGAAACATGGCTTTTCTTGACCCAGCAGATTTAACATCCTGCTCATTAGCTCCGATGGTTTGCCATCTCCCAAGCCCTGAATTGCGAAGAGGCGACGTGCTCTCTCCGTTGTTGACAGTTCAAAAGTTTCAAGGAGATTTTTAAGTGCGGCGTATTTACCATCGGCCGGTGGGTTGGTTATGAAACCGCTTATCCTGGAAGCCGTAGCGCACCCCAGCGCTGCCACTACGTAGTAGTACCTGGTCTCGTCTGCTGTTATGTCTCTGAGCGCGAACTGTGCCTCAGCCTGCGCGAACCATGTAGCCGCGATAGACTCCCAAAACTCCGGCAGTTTAATTGCAACGGCGTTCGTAGCCATAATGTGTGTGGTTTCAGAAAACTTATCCGAAAACCGACGTCGGGGTCACCAGTGTAGAGCCGAAGGAACGGAGAAGACCGTAGGTTCACACTTTAGCCGTGTAGGCAATTTTCTTTAATCCACGGTAAATCAGAGAGACAACAAAACCACCGCTCGACTGAGCGGAGGTGGCAAGAATAACCAGAAAACTGGCTGGACAACCATAACTTAACCCTGCGTTAACCTGCCAGGGCAACCATGACTTAACCCTTAGTTCCTAGGGTGAATTCTATCCCCAATACGTGTCCACCACAATATCATATATCAGAATATTCTATTACTGTTAAGCCAACTATGAATATTAAAATACGTCAAACCATGTGTCCTGTATCATAGCTACATGTATGACGTTTTCAGCAACAAAAAAAGACGTGGAAATTAGTTTGGTATTCAGCGAGTTATGATTGATTAACTGCGCTGACAGTTCATTGCGCCTGCCAAACACATTACACTGAGTGGAGCGGGTGACCGGTCCAAGATGGCGGCCCCACGGCTCGTCAGCGCCAATAGGCAGTAGCGGTCGATGCGGCGTCTACTCTTTATATGTCTATGGGCCGAACCACTGCTTTTTCCGACACACACAGGGACGCATTCATGTGACGAACACAAGCCGACTCCGCCCCCCTCCCGAAGACAGCGTTGCCAATTATTGCTGCTTCATCGAGTCCGGCCATAGTCGGATCTTTTTTCTTTCTTTTTTTTTTTACCAAAACCGTTTTTTTATTAACGCCAAATAGCGTGTTCACATGAGGCTGGTCATCTTGCTTAGTCTGTCTGGTAAGGACGAACTAGTAGATCACAGACAACACACACACACACGCACACACGTGCACACACACACACTCTTAGAGGTACGGTGGCTCGTGGTGAACAAACAGTACAGTGATTTGGTCAAATGATATACATCCCTTTCCTTTAGTTCACATGATAGACAAAGAATCAGAACCGGCAAAACCAACAGAAAAAAACCGAACATTTGCCACAACGGGGCATGGACAAACAGAGTTTCTAAACATAACTTATGTACAAAAACAGGAAGATAACGAGAAAGAATGAACACGCCATACAGCAGGAGATATGTATGGTTGAGAACGGCAACACTGCCCTCTGTTGGGACAATAGGGCAAGTAGCAAAAAAGTAGTCCGATTGTTTTTTTTTTGGTTTTTTTATTGAACATTGTTCATGTTCATGTACAGATTCTTGAAAAAAGTTCATTACAAAACAAACATGGCAAATATACATTCCATACAAAAATATATAGGCATATCCAAAGTGCCAAAGGGAACAGTATGTAAACATTTCTACACCGTATATCAGGAAGTGCATAGAGATTGAATGTCAGATGACAAATATACAGTAATCTATTACGAAAAATAAGGGTACAAACAATAATAAATTAAAAACATGACATACCCTAATTGAAAATAATAAAACATAGTCCAGCATACAAGGGGGAATTCATAAGGATATCAGTCTTCTAATTCAGTGGGAAAATGTCTTAACACCTCATAAATCTTGAGTGCTTTTGTATCGATCATTAGTTTTAAGATTTCAAGTATAATCTAAATTAATTTAAAAAAACAAATTTGGGGGACGATTTTAAGTATCTATTTTTATGAATAAAGAATTTGGCTAAGCAGAGGATTACATTACAACAGAGTTCATCGTTTTTGTTTTGCAAAATCATACCAAATGTTATATTGTCTCTAGAAATCGAAATTGGAAAGGACAAAATCCTTTGCTTTATCCATTTGTGAATGTCAAGCCAGAACACAAGTACGACATCGCATGAGAAAAATACATGGTAAGTAGTTTCTATGTCATTTTCACAAAATGAACATATATTATCGTCAAAACCAAACCATGATCTAAGTAGTTCTTTGGAGGGATATATGTTATTCATAATTTTGAAGTGTGTTTCCTTCGCTTTGGGGGGATAGGAAATGTTAGATACATTGTTCTCAATTTAATAATTGCATTTTTATCAAATTTGTGTAAAATGTCATTTTTGTTTTGTCTTTCAGGGAATACGTTTTCAGTGAGACAGTTTCTAATAAAATGATTATCACATTTTTTGTCCAAGATTAAAAACCCTTGAATTGACAGTGGGGCCAATCGTGGCTGTATAGGTTGGTGAGTCATTATATTTGTTATCAGAGATACAAATTCTTTGGGGAGTGCTTTATGTAATTTAGTAAAGTCTGATTTGGAAGGTTTGAAAGTATGTTTTGTCTGGAATTGTTCATAATTTAATAAATTACCACTAGGATCCATTAGATCAACTATTGACCATATATTTTCCTCATACCAATCTTTAAAGAATAAAGACTTGTTCCGATACAATATATATCTATTATTCCAAAGTATGGTGGTGTGGGGTCAAAAGTTATGTACTTATAACATTCTCCAATACAACAGTATCTGTTTATGGAACTCTGATAATGAAACAGGAAGTTTATCAATATTATAGTCAGATCTGAGTATAAATTTCAATCCTCCAATTTTATTGAATAAGTGATTTGGAATACAGTACAGTTACTATGTTTGATCCAAGATTTTAGCCAATTTATTTTTAAAGTTCCATTAAGGCAATCAAAATCAATAACGTTTAGTCCTCCATCCTTTACTTCTTTAACCATACGGCTTTTCTTTATATAGTGTGGTCTGTTTTGCCAGATGAAATTTAGATTAATCTGATTGATTGATTGATTTGATTATTTTTTTTGGAATGGCGTGAGAATAGGCTGGGTAAATACACCTTGATAAGCATTCCATCTTAGTTAAATAAATTCTGCCAAGAATTGATAGGTCTCTTTGGAGCCAGATGTTTAGCTTTGATTTACATTCCTTTAACTTATTTTCTACATTCAAAGACTGACTTCGTTTTTGGTCTTTTGAAAGGAAAATTCTCAGGTATTTGATTTCTGATTTAGTAGGAATATTATAAATTTCTTTTAGTGGGGTGTCATGTACATCCAATAGTTCACATTTTTTTTAAAGTTAGTGTTAATCCCGAAGCTTTAGAGAATGTTTCAACTTTTTCAATAGTTGTTGGAATTTGGTGTCTATCGTTTAAGAACATTTTCATGTCATCTGCTAGTTGGCTGATGATAATATATGTACCTAATACATTTAGTTGTTTAATGTCATCACAATTTTTGAGGTAAATTGCTAACATTTCTGTAACTAGTATGAATAAATATGGAGAAACTGGACAACCCTGAGGAATCCCTACATTAACCTTAAAACTGGGGGTGGTGCCAGCAGGTAGTATGACACAGCTGGTAATATTCTGATACAGTCCACTGACAAAATTCCTAAAATTAACTCCAAATCCAAAATGTTCAAGTACCGAGATGATAAATGGATGCTCCACAGAGTCAAACGCTTTATAAAAATCTAAAAACAGGAGAAACCCATCATCTTCAATTTGGTTTCTGTATTCAATAATGTCCATTACCAGCCTTATATTGTTGTGGATTGATCTTCCTTTTAGGAAACCTGATTGTGTTTCTGCAATAAGATTCTAAATCCGTGTTTGAAGACGAATAGTGAAAATGTAGGTTAGGAGTTTGTAGTCTTGAGTTTCTAAGAGTGATGGGCCTTCTATTATCTATAATTCTGGGGTATTTTCCAGGTTTTGGAATTGAAATGATAATCCCTTGTTTCATTGTAGTCAGAAGTGTGCACGTTTCAAATATTTCCATGAAAACTTGATGTAGTAGTTTTCTAATATCTTCACAGAAATGTCTGTAGAAGTCCCATAGTCGGATCTGACAAGACCGGGGCATGAACCCCGGTCCCCAGTGGACAACTGCATCGACACAAAACCAATGGATTGAGTGGAGTTTGATAACTCGTTCCAGCATCGGGAAACTACACAGGAGAAGAGTCTGGCTAGCGACTTAGGGCCCAGGCACCTTTCATTGACAGAGCATAGTGAGCGGGACTGAGTGTGGACCTGAATGAGGGAGTTCAGATAGTCGGAAGCCATTTTAGTTGCTGTTTTGTAAGCAAGCATCAAGGTTTTCAATTTGATGTGGGCAGCTACTGGGAGCCAGTGGAGGGATATGAACAGTGGAGTGACATGTGCACTTTTGGTTTGGTTAAGGCCAGACGTGCTGCTACGTTCTGGATCATTTGCAGAGGTCTAAAAGTGCATGCAAGGAGACCTGCCAGTAAGGAGTTTTAGTAGCCAATGTGTGATATTACAAGAGCCTGTACCAAGAATTGTGCTGCATGCTCAGACATGTAGGGTCTAATGTTCCACATATTTTACAGGGTAAATCGACATGACCGGGCAATTGAGGCCACATGAACCTTAAAGGTTAGTTGGTCATCAATCATGACACCCAGGTTTCGGGCAGGTTTTGTGGGCATTAGCTGGGTTGAGCCAAGCTGAATATTGATCTGTTGTTGTAAGGATGGACTAGCTGGGATGACAAGGAGCTCAGTCTTAGATAGGTTAAGCTGAAAGTGGCGTTCTTTCATCCATGCATAGATATCAGCAAAGCATGATGATATCCGTGCCAAGACTGAGGTCATCTGGCAGGAATGATAGGAAGAGCTGGGTTTCATCAGCATAGCAATGGTATGAGAATCTACGGGAGTGGATTATTGCACCAAGTGACGCAATGTGTATTGAGAAGAGAAGGGGACTGACCCTTGAGGCACTCCTGGCGATAAGCTGAGCAGTTTGGACACTTTTCCCCTCCAAGAAACTCTAAAAGATCTCCCTGAGAGGTGGGACATGAACCAGAGGAGGGAGGATCCTGAGATACCAAGTTCAGTGAGTTCGGAGAGGAGGATTTGGTAGTTAACTGTATCAAAGGCAGCTGAAAGATCTAGCATAAATAAAGCAGAGGACTGACCAGCAGCTCTAGCCAAATGCAGTGATTCCATCTCCGACAGGAGTGCAGTCTTCGTAGAGTGACTCCCATTTAAAACCAGATTGATTTGGACCATACAGATTATTTTCAGAAAGTAATTCAGAGACTTGGTTAAAGACTGTGAGCTAAAGTATTTTTGATAGAAAGGGTGGGAGTGAAACTCATCTGTAGTTTTCAACCTGGGTTGGGTTGAGTGTAGAATTTTTGAGCAGCAGTTCCCCACTGCATTTAAGCTTGCTTAAAGGCAGATTTCTGGGTTCCACAATCTCCCAGGACCTAAAGTCTAAAGTCTACAACTACTACTACTACTACTACTACTACTACTACTACTACTACTACTACTACTACTACTGCTACTACTACTACTACTACTACTTTCGGCTGCTCCTGTTAGGAGTTGTCAATCCGTTTCCTTTTCTTCCTGTCTTCTGCAACCTCCTCTGTCACTCCAGCCACCTGCATGTCCTCCCTCACCACATCCATAAACCTCCTCTTTGGCCTTCCTCTTTTCCTCTTCCCTGGCTGCTCCATATTCAGCATCCTTCTTCCAATATACCCAGCATCTCTCTTCCACACATGCCCAATCCATCTCAATCTTGCCTCTCTTGCTTTGTCTCCAAACCGTCCAACCTGAGCTGTCCCTCTAATATTATCATTCCTAATCCTGTCCTCCTTTGTCACTCCCAATGAAAATCTTAGCATCTTCAACTCTGCCACCTCCAGCTCTGCCTCCTGTCTTTTGGTCAGTGCCACTGTCTCCAAGCCATATGACATAGCTGGTCTCACAACCATTTTGTAAGCATTCCCTTTAACTCTTGCTGGTACCCTTCTGTCATAAATCACTCCTGACACTCTTCTTCATCCGCTCCACCCTGCCTGCACTCTCTTCTTCACCTCTCTTCTGCACTCCCTGTTACTTTGGACAGTTGACCCCAAATATTTAAACTCATTTTACTTCATCACCTCTACTCCTTGCATCCTCACCATTCCACTGTCCTCCCTCTCATTCATGCATAGGTATTCCGTCTTGCTCCTACTGACTTTAATTCCTGTTCTCTCGAGTGCATACCTCCACCTCTCTAGGCTCTCCTCAACGTGCACCATACTCTCACTACAGATCACAATGTCATCTGCAAACATCATAGACACCTGCCTGATCTCGTCCATCAACCTGTTCTTCACCATTGCAAACAAGAAAGGGCTCTGAGCTGATCCTTGATGTAATCCCACCTCCACCTTGAACCCATCTGTCATTCCAACTACACACCTCACCATTGTCACATTTCCCTCATACATATCCTGCACCACTCCTACATACTTCTCTGCAACTCCAGACTCCCTCATACAATACCACACCTCCTCTCTCGACACCCTGTCATATGCTCTCTCTAAAGCTACAAAGACACAATGTAACTCCTTCTGGCCTTCTCTATACTTCTCAATCAACATTCTCAAAGCAAACATCACATCTGTGGTGCTCTTTTGCGGCATGAAACCATACTGCTGCTCGCTAATTGTCACCTCTCCTCTTAACCTAGCTTCTATTACTCTTTCCCATATCTTCATGCTGTGGCTGATCAACTTTATACCTCTGTAGTTGCTACAGTTCTGTACATCTCCCTTGTTCTTGAAAACTGGTGCCAGTATGCTTCTTCGCCACTCCTCAGGCATCCTCTGACTCTCCAAGATTGTGTTAAACAACCTAATGTGAGCATCCAAAATAGACACAATTATCAAAAAGGCCCAGCAGAGGATGTACTTTCTTCCCCAGCTCAAGAAATTCAACCTGCATCAGTAACTGTTGATTCTGTTCTAAAATTGCAACAATCCAATCTGTTTTCTGCACATCCATCACTGTCTGTTTTGGTTCAGCCAACAAACAGGACAGTGAGAGACTACAATTGACAGTTAGGTCTGCAGAGAAAATCATTGGGCCCTCCAGTCTTGCTCACTTGACTAACAGCAATCTGTTTGAACAATTACAGTCTGGTTTTCACTCAATGCACAGTATGGAGACAGCCTTGGTGAAAATCACTAATGATCTTTTGATAGCAGCTGACTCTGGGCTCTTAACCATACTTATCCTCCTTGATCTCAGTACAGCCTTTGACACCATCTCACACAACATCCTCCTAGACAGATTAGCTTCCATTGGAATAACTGGCACCCCCCCCCCCCAACCTTGACTGGTTTAGATCATATCTCTCTGGCTGCACTCAGTTTGTCCAACCTAAAAATTTTAGATCTCAATCCTTTCCTGTTACTACCGGTGTTCCCCAGGGCTCTGTACTGGGACACCTCCTGTTTATTATTTACCTACTCCTTCTTGGCCACATTTTCAGGAAATTTGGCATTCAATTTCACTGCTATGCAGATGATACCCAGCTTTATCTATCCACCAAACCTAACTCCACTATTCTGCCCACTTCCCTTTCTGACTGCTTACTAGAAATTAAATCCTGGTTTTCATACCACTTCCTCAAACTTAATAGTGATTAAACTGAGGTCCTCCTAGTTGGCACTAAATCTAATTTGGCCAAAAACTGATGGTTTTTCTCTTACTATGGACAATTCATAGTTCCCCTATCACCTCAAGTGAAAAGTCTGGGTGTCATCCTGGACAGCACATTATCTTTTGAAGACCACATCAACAATGTTACTCGGTCTGCAAACTCCCACCTCCACAATATTAATTGTCTTTGGCCATCACTAATACCTAAAAGCACAGCCATACTCACTCACACCCTGGTTACATCCTGTATTGACTACTGTAATCTCTGGTCTTCCCCTCAAGTGTCTTTATAAGCTTCAATTGGTCCAGAATACAGCTGCCCATATCATTACCAGATCTCCTTCCATAGATCATATCACTCCTGTTCTTCAGCAACTCCATTGGCTCCCTGTTAAATATCATATTGACTTCAAGATCCTGCTTCTCAACTTTAAGGCCCTTAATAACTTAGCTGCTTCATATCCTTCCGAACTCCTTCATATCTACATGCCCTCCCGCACTCTCAGATCCTCTTCTGCTCTCCAACTCACTACACCATCGGCCCGCTTGACTACCATGGGGATTAGAGCCTTCAGTCATTCTGCCCCCCACCTATGGAACCCTCTTCCACAAGAAACTTGCAACATTGACTCTCTTTCAACCTTCAGATCCCATCTCAAAACGTACCTTTTCAAACTGGCATATTCAGTCTGATCCACGCTTCATTGACTTTTGGGCAGGTGGTGATTTTATACTTATCTGTTGTATAAACTTTTTATCATCTACGCTGCTTTGTTTTGATTTTATACTGTCTGATACTGTGCTGCTTGTTTTTTTACTTTTTCTGTAAGGTGTCCTTGAGTGCTCTGAAAGGTGCCCACAAATAAAATGTATTATTATTATTATTATTATTATTATTATTCAGGACTTAAACATCTTCAGACTCAGGAAACGGGCTGGCAACATCACTGCAGATCCATCACACCCTGGTCACAATCTGTTCCAACTTCTCCCCTCTGCCAGGCACTACAGAGCACTGTACCCCAAAACAACCAGATATAAAAACAGTTTCTTTCTGCAGGCTGTTATTCAAATGAATGCTTAACATTATCAATAAATCCAACCTTTTTTGTATATACTGTAATGTACATTGTACATATACTGGTATGCTCTGTCATGTCCATCTACCCCAGGCATGTATGTTAGTAACCTGCTAACATCTATTTCAGCATCTCTGATATAATCTCTGCACCACTGCACTTTATCACTTCTTGATTTGCCTTTACATTGTAAATCCTTGCACATACATCTGAAGATTGTTGTGTTGTTATTTTATGTTAAGTACACTGAGAGAGCCGCAAAACCAGAGTCAAAGTCTGTGTTTGTGCAAACCTACATGGCCAATAAACACAATTCTGATTCTGATTCTGAAGTATGAGGCGAACATGTCTGGAGTGAGCCGATTGGAGGTCAGAGGAGGAAGCGGAGTGAGGAGTGAGTTAAAAGCAGAAAACATTTTTCGAGCATCAGTGGCACCATGGATCTTTGTTTGATAGTAAGTGGTCTTAGCTGTTTTTTAAGCTGGAGGAGAATGATGCTAGGAGACACTGATAGTCACTGACAGTCACTGAAGTCAGTGGACTCTGGTTTTATGCCATTTTCTGGTTTTGGTTTATAAATATAGATCACTGCAACACATTTTCAGAATTATCTGCGTAGTTCAATAGTTATTAAATTTATTCAACCTATGGGATGTATAAAATTTCCAATCATCTGTTAGGTATTTTAAATCCTCTAAGTTCTAATCAGATTTCAGTAACGCTGTGCAACATTCTGTCCAGTCACACTCCTGCCAAGTCCAGATGTATCTTTAGCTAAGCTGTGATATCTGTGAAGCTGTTTAGAGGGTCTACAAAGGATGTCCGTCCAACACAACTGGAGCATGGTTAATATTTAACAGATGGATGAGAAGATTCATTACTCTCAAGACATAATCAGGCTATCAAGCACATCCATCTTCCTGGCATGTTTGTTGACCTGTCTATCTGTCTGTCAGTGTCTGTTTCTCTTATCTGTCTTTCCATCTCCACCTTTCTGTCTTACTCCATTTCTAAATGACTCTCTCTCTTGGGGATGTTCTCACTCTATCTCTCTCACTCTGTTTTATTTTCACATATCTTTCTGTTGTTATCTCATTAATTGAGATTTATTTTTCCTCAAAGCCTCTATCTCTCTCTCATCGATGAGGCAGTGACTCATGAGCTTCTGCATGACACTCACGGACACCTCTTCAGGTGTGGTAAATTTCAACTTTACACACTTAGCATGCAAATGAAACCCTCAGCTCTCACAGGGCTTAATGGCAGTACCACAATGTGTTTTCTTTTAATTTCCTTTTTCTTTTAAAAGGGTGAAACTGAACATAGGGCTTTGAGGCCATAGAACGCCATCACTTGAGCAATACATTTACATTTTAAGTAAGTTGCTTTTGTCCATGCAACCTGATTGCATGAGAGATCAAGTCAAGGGCACCTTGATGAGACAGACAGCTGCTCACTAAAGAGCCGGTCACTAAATACGTTAGACCTGTAGCCATAGCATTTCCCTGAACCCCAATAGGTACAAAAACGACAGATGAGATCCATAGGCACAAATTTGATAGACCTGGTACAAATACCAAGTCATAGTATTTACAGTGTGGAACTATTTACAGAGCTGAGCTGCTTGTCTTCATAGAACCTCTTAATATTAAAATGAGAGTGTATCTATTTTGAATGTCGGAAAAAAAAAATTCTGCTCTGGACTGCAGATGTCAGTATCATTGCAAGAAATCAATATAAGCCATCTCTTTGCACAATCTTAGAGCAGAACTCTGACCACACAAGCGGAGTAATGAATGTTTTACGCAAGGAAATTCAATGTGATCATAAGGCATAGAGTTTTGTTTTTTTTTCTGAAAGGGGCCATATCTTGTTCATTCCAGCTCTATCTTTTTTATTCTGGGGTTCCACTAGAGTAGCTTTGCATGATTCAGTGAAAAAAAAATCCTTATTTATCTTATACTGGCCCTTTTGCTGCCCCTCAGTTCATCTTCTGTCTGAAATGGATTGTTTGGGCTATTTTATCTTTCAGGCCACTCTTTGTGCTTGAGACCCATCGACAAGTCTCAAGCATGAAGAGCTGGACTGCACCAGGCCCTGACATGATTCACACCTACTGGCTAAAGAAGCTCACGGCACTCCATGAATGCCTGGTGACACCAATGAACCAATTGCTAACATCAGGGTCTCACCTTGACTGGCTAACACAGGAGAGAACAATACTGGTCATGAAGGATCCTCACAAATATACAACACCTTCAAACTACTGGCCAATAACCTGCCTCTCCAATACAGGGACGATCCTGTCAGGCATTATAGCAGCAAAGCTGAAAGGGCACATGAGTCAACACGAAGGCGAAACTCATAAAGGAACTGGGAATAACACCAGAGGGTCAAAGCATCAGCTATGGGTTGATAGGGCAGTCACCCAAGACTCTAGGACCAGACAGACCAACCTGAGCACAGCCTGGATTGACTGCAAGAAAGCTTACAATTCAATGCCCCACACATGGTCACCAGAGTGCATGGCACTATACAAATTAAGCAGGACACTAATAGCCTTTATCAAGAATTCAATGCAGCATAGAAAACAAAACTAGAGGCCAACTCAAAAACAATCACACAAGTAACCATCACATGTGGCATATACCAAGGTGATGCAATATCCCCGCTGCTCTTCTGCATAGGCCTGAACCCCCTCAGTCAGCTCATCACAAAGAGTGGCTATGGATACAGGCTCAGAAGTGGAGTTACCATCAGCCACCTCTTATACATGGATGACATCAAGCTGTATGCCAGGAATGAGCACACACACACACACACACACACAAACACACACACACACACACAAACATATATATATAGCGGGTTTTTTTTTCAAAACTGTCAATGGTGCTATAAGTGCTCAACTAATGAGGAGTGGAATATCAACACGGATACAGGAAAAAAAAAGTTTTAAGACATTGCAGTACAGGCCTGTTTCGTGCATTGTGCACTCATCAGCTGCTAAAGTGGTTCAACAAAGAAACATACAGTTTACGTTGCCCAGCGTCACGCCACTAATTTCAGGTGGACAGCAACCAATCAGATGAGGAAACATTTAAACTATAACAACCAATGGGGTAGGTACTTATGATGCACAGCAACCAATGGAGGGGTAGAAAACATTACACCCAATGGTTTAAGGGACTGAGGCTTGTTTTGAAAAGCATTTAGGGGCCAGAGCACTGTTGAAATGGTGTACATTAAAAATATAACAAGGTAATTTATGTTAATCAAATAGTGTGTGTGGGGGGGGGGAGGTGTTGGGGCACAGTTGGAAGGACAGGCAGTTAAAATGTATAAAAAAAAACTAATAAATGTCATATGTGTATCATCTAATGGGGGAGAAAATAATAAAGACGTTTTACTTATAGTTACGAAGGAGTTTTTTTTTTGTCTACAGCTGGTGGCCAATTTGTTTCTATTATTCAAGGTGGACAAATCAGGTCTGCAAATAATAAAATACTTTTCTGCCAGGCACAGGTCACAGCTTTACCTCTAACTGAATATGCACTTCTCTTTGCAAGGATTTTCCATAAGACAGAATAACTGATATTCTTGTCTACCAATGACCAAATGTGGCAGCTTAAGGCCGTTCCTTTTTTGCATGCTCATTTCCGAAGCTACTCATATGGGCGTTAAACCTCATTTTGAAAGGGCCCTCTGTTAATCCCATGTAAGTGCCCACATTGCAGTTGTCTTTTCTTGTCACCGATGCCTGGTAGATGAATCCCTCTATCTGGTATTTTGCTTCAAGAGGATACGATGCCTTAACGTGGCAATTGCAGTTGGAGGTGCTTGGTTGCGGTGAGGGGGTCTGTGCCTTGGCCATGATGATTGTGTTGTGGGATGAAATAACCTGCTGAACATTTGGCATGCAGCTGTAGCTCATTTTGACTGTGTTTCTGTTGAATAGTTTTCTCAACTGGTAGTCTGGGGTAAAGCACTCATGCAAAAGCTTGAAAATTTGTTTTCCAATATTAGGGGCCACAGTGTCGCTGTAGGGAGGATTATACCAGGTGATGTTCCACCTTCTGCTGCAGTGTTTTTGTTGTTGTTGCTGGCTGTCGCTAATTGGTGGTGGACTGTACTTAAATCTGAAATCCTATCCACATGTTTGTAAGGCTTCCTGGTATGGGGTTGGGGGGGGGGCTGCTTCATAAAAGATGGCTTCGCTGGATGATAAACATGAGTCTTTTGTTTATGTTCACTGGTATATTTTTCATAATGGATGGCGGATGAATTATATGTCCACCTTGAATAATAAATACAAATTGGCCACCAGCTGTAGATACTGAAAAAAAAATCTCCTTTGTATCTATAAGTAAAATATCTTTATTATTATCTCCCCCCCATTACATGATACACGTGACATTAATTAGCGTTTTTTTCTTTTTAATATGTTAACTGTCTGTCCTTCCAACTGTGCCCCAACACCAACCCACTATATGATTCATATAAATTACCTTGTTGTATTTTTTAATGTACGCCATTTCAACAGTGCCCTGGCCCCTAAATGCTTTTCAAAACAAGCCCCAGTCCCTTAACCGATTGGTTGTAATGTTTTCAACCCCTCCATTGGTTGCTGTGCATCATAAATACCTACCCCATTGTTTGTTATAGTTTAAATGTTTCCTCATCTGACTGGCTGCTGTCCAATCGAAATTAGGGGCATGACGCTGGGCAACGTAGACTGTGTGGAGTTAGAAAACAACGAGACAGGAGACGTGAGAGTAGATGTAGTCGAGGTAGTTTACTAGCTCCAACTTAGCATGTCATACATTCGACAACGACACTGAACTGTGAACCGGAAGCGGAAGTGCATTATCTGACCCCTCGCCTCTTCCCTTAAAGGTACACCGTCCTCTTAGGTGAATGTCTCTCGTTATATAGATGTGGGTCACCACACAGGCCCCCCCAGAATTCACCTACACAAAACAATGCAAAACAGCAAAAGTGCAAGTCATGAACATAAAAATAGACTCTACAACAGAACAGGCAATGACATAGTGCAAAGTCACGGGGAAAACAGGTGACGAGTCGGGGGGCGGACCCTGCGGCCATAACGGCTGCGCTTCACAGGAGGGGAAACAGATGGGGCCGAAGCAGGAACAGAGGCAGGTGCTGGGGCCGACCTAGGAGGGCGCCCCCCCCGCGGGGGTAGGGCCAATTGCATTGGCTCCCCAATGTCCAAGTGAGCGGGCTTGAGACGGTCTATAGCGACCCGCTCCGGCCTGCCCCCCATGTCCACCACAAAGTTCTTATCCCCCCCCTCCAGGACGCGGAAAGGCCCGTCGTATGGGGGCTGCAGCGGGGACCGATGGCTGTCGTGCCTAATGAAGATGTACCTCGCCGATGGCAGATCCTTGGGGACGTAGGACCGGGGGAGGCAGTGTTGAGACATCGGAACGGGAGCGAAGGCACCGGCAGCGCTCCGCGACGCACGGAGGTGAGAGGCGGCCGACCAGGGAGCCGTAGCATCCGGAAGAAACTCACCCGGAACCCGCAGGGGCTGGCCATACACCAGCTCAGCGGAGGAGGTCTGGAGGTCTTCCTTCGGGGCCGAACGCAGGCCGAGCATGACCCACGGGAGCCGGTCCATCCAGTCGCAGCCAGTGAGGCTTGCCCGCAGAGCGGCTTTCATGTCCCGATGGAACCGCTCACAAAGTCCGTTGCTCTGCGGGTTGTACGCCGTAGTGCGGTGGATCTTCACCCCCAGGTGCTCAGCGACCGCCGTCCAGAGCTCCGAGGTAAACTGGGAGCCCCGGTCGCTCGTGATGTCACCAGGTGTGCTGAAACGGGCCACCCAGCAGCCGATGAACGCCCGTTACCTCTGCTGCCGTCGTGGAGGACAAGGGAATAGCCTCTGGCCACCTGGTGGCCCTGTCCACAATAGTGAGGAGGAACGTATAACCACGGGAGGGGGGCAGGGGACCCACCAGGTCAACATTGACATGGTCAAACCACCTCTCTGGAACCACAAACGGCACCAAAGGGGCCTTGGTATGGCGGTGCACCTTGGCGCGTTGGCACGCCAGACATGAGCCGGCCCAGGCTCTAACATCCTTACGGAGCCCAGGCCAAACGAACTTGACGCTCACCAGCTTGGTCGAGGCCTTCACTCCCAGGTGGGAAAGGCCGTGGATGGTGTCCAAAACTCGGCGCCGCCAGGAAGTAGGCACCAGGGGGCGCGATTGACCGGTGGAGATGTCACAGAGGAGGGTGGTGTCGGCCGCGTCGAACGTCACGTCCTCCAGCCGTAGCGCCGTAGGGGTCGACCGGTAGTCTTGAACGGTCGCGTCCTTGGCTTGGTCCGCTGCCATAGCGGCGTAGTCGAGTCCCAAGTGAACGGCGTTAACAACCGCCCGTGAAAGGCAGTCGGCGACGAAGTTATCCTTGCCCGACACGTGTTTTATGTCCGTGGTAAACTTGGAAACCGCTGCGAGATGGCGCTGCTGACGCCCAGACCACGGTTCTGAGGTTTTGGCCATACAGAACGTCAGCGGTTTGTGGTCCACGAAAGCGGTGAACTGTCGGCCCTCCAATAGGAACCTAAAGTGTCTGGTTGCGAGGAAGAGACCCAGTAGTTCCCTATCAAAGGTGCTATATTTGCGCTCGCTCTCACGGAGTTGTTTACTGAAGAACGCCAACGGCTGCCAGCCCCCCCCCCCACCCACTGCTCACACACGGCCCCCACGGCGTAGTCGGAGGCATCCGTTGTAAGGGCTATGGGGGCGGCTGGCGACGGGTGAGCTAGCAGTGCAGCGTTGGCGAGCACGGTCTTGGCGGCCACAAAAGCCTCGTCCATCCCCGAAGACCAGTCCAGCTCGTCCTTAGACTTCTTACCCCGCAGGGCCTCATACAGGGGACGCATGATGTGGGCGGCACGGGGCAGGAAACGGTTATAAAAGTTCACCATGCCCAGGAATTCCTGCAGCGACTGCACAGTGCGGGGGCGGGGGAACATGGTGACAGCCTCAACCCTGGCAGGGAGGGGAACGGCCCCCTGTGGAGTGATGTGGTGCCCAAGGAAGGTGATGGACGACTCCCCGAACTGACACTTAGCTGGGTTGATGATGAGGCCGTGTTCGCTGAGCCTGTCGAACAGCTGTCTGAGGTGCGTCATGCGTTCCTCCGCCGACGCGCTGGCCATGAGGATGTCGTCTAAGTACACAAACAAAAATGGCATGTCGCGGAGCACAGAATCCATAAGGCGCTGAAACGTCTGCGCTGCCCCTTTTTAGGCCGAAAGGCATACGTAAGAACTCAAAGAGCCCAAAGGGTGTGATGACAGCCGTTTTTGGGACATCCAGTGGGTGGACCGGCACTTGGTGATACCCCCGCACTAAGTCGATTTTGGAATAGATTGCAGCGCCCGCCAGGTGGGTAGAGAAATCTTGTATGTGCGGTATGGGGTACCGGTCGGGGGTCGTGACATTGTTTAGGTGACGGTAGTCCCCGCACGGGCGCCAACCCCCGTCGGCCTTAGTAACCATGTGAAGAGGGGAAGCCCACGGGCTGTCAGAACGGCGGACAATGCCGAGGCGCTCCATAGTCGAAAACTCCTCCCTGGGTATTGCGAGCTTGGCCGAGTCGAGGCGTCGGGCCCGGGCGTAAACTGGGGGGCCCACTGTGGTGATATGATGTTCCACGCCGTGCTTGGCCACCGCTGCGGAGAAGGTGGGTGTGGTGAGCTCGGGGAAATTTGCGAGCAGGCGTTGGTATGGATCCCCGGTGGAGAGTGTGTTAGCGAGGCACAGCGCTCCAGCCCCCCCAAGCGTGCAGGGGTATGACGCAAAAGAGACGGCATCAATCACGCGACAGTTTTTAACATCCACCAGCAGGTTGAAAGCACAGAGGAAATCCGCAACTAGGAGCGGGGTGGATACAGCAGCCATCACAAAGTCCCAGCCGAAACGTCGGCCGCCAAAACACACGTCCACATGTCTGATACCGTACGTCCGAATGGACGTGCCGTTGGCGGCCGTGACTGTCGGTCATCGTGTCCACAGCTTGTGCTGGTACTATGCTACGTTGAACGCCAGAGTCAACCAGCAGCCGCCGGCCCGACAAGGAGTCTCTGATGAACAACAGCTTGCAGTCACGGCCGGCGCCCATAGCCGTTAACGAGCGCCGGCCTTGGCGTTTCCCTGAACCCTGTAACTGCAGGGTTTGCGACACTGTTTTGCTTTTGCCCCAAACCTGGCATGGTAATAACAGAGCCCGTCGTCAGGTTGGCGGCGGGCTGTCACCGCAGCCGCGGTGTCCATATAGTCGTACACAGGTGGTGGTGGGGCGGTCTGGTGGGGTAGCAGGGCATGCACAAACTGTTGCCGGTTGGCCAGGAAAACCCTGTCTGCTTCAGCAGCCAGAGAACGGTAGTCCTTGGAGGCGGCGAGAGGAGAACTGGCCAGTGCTGTGCGTACAGGTGCGGGGAGCTGCCTCAGAAAAATGTGTGTGAAAAGAAAGGCCGGATCAGCCGATCCCAGCACAGACAGCATTTTTTCCATTAACTCAGACGGTTTGCCGTCGCCGAGGCCATTCAGGGACAGTAAACGGTCTGCCTTCTCCAGCTCCGACAGTTCAAATAGTTTCAGGAGGAATGTCTTTATAGCATCGTACTTGCCAGCAGCTGGCGGAGCTTCCAACAGTGTCATTGCTCGCGCCGTTGTCGATGCGTCTAACGCCGCCACTACGTGGAAGTACTGCGTTGCATCCTGCGTTATCCCTCTCAGCTGAAACTGGGCTTCCACATGTTGAAACCACGGCCGTGGATTATGCTGCCAAAAGTCGGGTAGCTTCACAGTAGCGGCGTAAATGCTAGCGTTAGCAATAGCCATGTTGTTAGCACCGGCGTCGGGAGCGGGTACCGCGGCAGCATTATTCCCGGCGTCTTCGTTGTCAGACATACTCGTATTAGTAGTTCGATCACGTCGGGGTCACCAATGTGGAGTTAGAAAACAACGAGACAGGAGACGTGAGAGTAGATGTAGTCGAGGTAGTTTACTAGCTCCAACTTAGCATGTCATACATTCGACAACGACACTGAACTGTGAACCGGAAGCGGAAGTGCATTATCTGACCCCTCGCCTCTTCCCTTAAAGGTACACCGTCCTCTTAGGTGAATGTCTCTCGTTATATAGATGTGGGTCACCACAACTGTATGATTCTTTGTTTATCACATTAGCAGCTGATGAGTGTGCGACTCATAAAACAGGCCTGTATTGCAATGTATTAAAACTTTTTTCCTGTATCCGTGTTGATATATATATATATATATATATATATATATATATATATATATATAGAGAGAGAGAGAGAGAGAGAGAGAGAGAGAGAGAGAGAGAGAGAGAGAGAGAGAGAGAGAGAGAGAGAGAGAGAGAAAGTAGGTAATATGTGTATTGTGTATCATGGAGTTAATGTGATGGAAATCTTATTTACTTAGATGAGATTGTTATGCAATACACAATATCTGTCTCATCAGTACTAATAGAGATCATGTTTTTACTTTTTATGTGACTAGTTAGATCAGAATCACAACACCATAGCAACATGTTCACCCTGCTTGTGGGCTGAAAGACACGTTTTAAAATACATCCAGGTAAATACCTCATGAACGGCCCCAACATAACTGTGTGTGTTGTCAGTAAGCCCACATGTGTGTATGTTTGTATGTGTGTTCTGAACTTCTTAATGCACATAGCTGGTGAGGTGTTGGATTTCTTGAAAAAGTTTGAATTAAAAACAGACAATGAACAAAAAAACAAAAACAAAAAAACAAAAAAGCAAAGAAAGAAAACAAACAAAACAGAATTTGAAAGATGTTTTCATATTCTGGTCAATAGCAACTGAAAATATGAATTCAAACCTTCAGATTCTAGTCTATAATTTGGAATTGGTTGCCAATTTTAATTGATGTTTAATGTAATTCATAATCCAAACTAATTTTAATTAGAATATAATACTGAATAAAATTGTTTGCATGGATCAAGCATTGCAGGTTTTACACAGCAATCTGTAGCACACAACATTTTCAAAGAATCTTCTGCTATATGTTCTCTGTGGGGCATATGCCTGCATTTGTGTGTGTGTGTGTGTGTGTGTGTGTGTGTGTGTGTGTGTGTGTGTGTGTGTATGTGTGGTTCTCCTTAGGGAACTGTGGGGGGAGTGGAGCAGGGAGCAACGGACTCAATACAGCGCTAATGATTCAAAAAGACCCGGTCAGGCCCACAGGGAGCACATCACAGGCAATCTCAAATAAGGAGGCGGAGAAAGATATACAGGGAGAGAGAGATGATTTATTTGTACTATACGTCTTATTAAGAACAAACCTCAGAAGTGCTACAATGAGAAAGACAAACACACAGTCATAGAGTGTCTTTATGTACAGCGGTGCTTGAAAGTTTGTGAACCCTTCAGAATTGTCTATATTTCTGCATAAATATACTTTATTCATCGCCGAGGGGAAATTGGGGTCTATTATAGACACTCACGCTCTAATAACTAAAAACTAACAATATACAAGATAAGAAAACAGAAACAAATAGAAATAAAAAATAAAATAAGAAATAGATATAAGAACAAAATATATCAACAAGCATGGTGCACATAACACCCTATCTATACTGCACTACCACAGCACAAAACAAGCAGCATATACAAAACCCGAGAGGGCCAGTCCGATAACCATTAACGCCAAGTATCTGACAGTCCGAGTCTGAGACAGGAGTTGTAAAGAGAACCCAATTAAACAAATGAGACAAACATATTATACTTGGTCATTTATTTATTGAGGAAAATGAGCCAATATTACAAAACACACCTCAAATGAAACCACATGGGCAATATCAACTCTGAGAATACAAGTGAGAGGAGGTCTAAAGAGACTATTGTGTGTGTGGGGGGGGAGGGGGTATACCATATATATCGTAACAAATGAAAAAGCTTTAGTGTCTTACAGCTGCATATGTTTAGATGCACTTGTAAATATTTATGGAAAGATTGCTATTCTCCAACCCCCCCCCTCAAATCTATGCAGATAGTACAGGTAAACATGAGATAAATGTCTTTTTGTGAGTGACTTTTCTTATTTCAGATGTGAGGCAGTTCATGACCCTGGCTTGTAAGACAGAAAGATGAAGAGAGCACATGCTCTGGTACGCACACACATATACTGTACTTGCACAAAGACAGAAAAAGTGGCAACTACAGTAAGAGGAAGTGTAAGCGCTGTACTTTACCATGACGGATGGATGTGACAGCCCTCCATTGCTTCACTGGAAACCCTTCCACAAACCCTGCCCAGTGTGTGTGTGTGCAAAACAGAAGGACAAGGGTCAAAGAGAGAGATAAGCTCACACACAGCAAGACAGACTTGTTCTCGCCGTTTTCATAGAATAAACCTGCTCTTTTTATCAACTTGAAATTCCACCACTCCACTTGCTCAATGTGTGTGTACGTGTGTGTGTGTGTGTGTGCGTGCGTGCGTGCGTGTGTGTGTGTGTGTGTGTGTGTGTGTGTGTGTGTGTGTGTGTGTGTGTGTGTGCTAGGCAGAGTGCGTGGCAGAGTGAGAGACATCTGGAAAACACGTCTATAAAAATAGCTAATTAAACATCATGTCTCATCTCACCATCCCTGCCTGTCCGTCTCTCCTCATCTCTAAGTTACCGAATGAAAATAATAATAAACAGAATAATAGCAAGCCCTGGGGACCAAGCAAACAAACAAGAAGCAAATCAACTAAGTACCTAATTATGAAGATTTGTGTTGCTCCTGGTAATCATTATTCCAGAGATATTAATGCGAACCACCCTTGGTAGCTTTAAAACACAGGAAGAATATTCCGGAGAGCCTTCCGGAGCAACTGCCTTAATTATACAGTCAACTGGGACCCTAAGCATGCCTATTGGAAAGACTGAAACTGTTTACATCTCACTTGCTTTAATTTGAATGTTTGATATCTTGAAAGAAAGGAGATGTTTTGATGAAACTGGTTATGGCAAATATGACATTATTGCTGAGAGTAAAATGGGATTGCAGTAAATATTTTCTTTCTTTATTTGTTTCTTTCTTTTATTTTGGACAGGTGAAGTTTCAGATTTGTAACAGCATCATCTCTTTGACAACACAGTAGATGATTTTAAGCAGCAATTTGCTTTTTAAAAATGAAAACAGTAACACACACACACACACACACACACACACACACACACACACACACACACACACACACACACACACACACACACACATACAGAGCTTCCGACATCTGGATTCCAGCTTCCACCTTAAGATCGATAACTGCTATTTATTCTCTTACTGTCTCTTCTCCTCTATGTTCTGCTCTAACCTCTTCATTTGTCCTACTGATTTCGTTATTTTCTGTGCTTAGTGCACTCATCACTAGATTCACTAGTTTTCTGTCTCAAACGACTGTTGTGTTAGTGGGCAGCCTTTCATTCCTGATCTGTTTACTACCTTTGAGTTTAGCCTAGCTTAGCAGTTAGCTTGATTGTTCTGCAGTCAAAGCAGTCTCGTTAAAACAATGGTTTGTGGTGCCTGCTCCATAGTTACAGATAGGTTGCCTCTATTAGAGAGACATATCCGTGAGTTAGGGCAGCTTCTTTCAGTTAGGATTACGTTAGACGTGACGGGCACGCCAGATAACCTTAGCCCCGGGCCTGACAACAGACCTGCTATTGTTACCTCTAGCTCAGCCCTGTCGGCAGTGGAATTTGTCTCTGTTTACTGGCGTGGGAAAGCTCACAAGAGCAAGCCACCGGTCATGTGGCCTGGTCTGCAGTCACCTCTCCCGACTGCAAACCGGTTTTCGCCACTCACCAGCCCTGTTGGTAGTGCTGCCAGCCAGCATGTGTTATACTTCTCTGGCTTGAGAACATGTATACAGATAAGTATTCCTGTTAAACAGGATAAAAAGAAATAATTAGGCAATGCAGTGTTTCCTGGTTCAGCGTTCCTCAGCATTGTAAGGAAATCGAGAAGGTCAGGTCCGTCAGTCCTTGGGGGGGCAAAAGCACCACACTGCCACCTCCTGGCGAGGCTGAAACCTTACCAGCCCCTGTATTACAGCAAAGGGAGTATTATTGCCATAATGGCTCACAGTGGAATAAGAAGCATATTATTAATATAATAATGATATAACCAAAGAAAATAAATAAACAACATAACAACATACGTTACATGTGACCACACATATTGTGGGCGTCACACGCTCCCTGACAAAAAGAAATTGACTCCAGACATCTCCAAACTTCAAAACCCTCTACATTTTCTGAACACTAAAAGGTAAGTCTAAGGTAAGTATAAGGGCATGTGTGTGTATGTGTGCGTGTCTCGGCAGCAAACGGGGTAAATGGGCATGTTTGGGTGTGGGTGTGTACCTACACTCACCGGCCACTTTATTAGGCACACCTGTCCAACTGCTCGTTAACGCAAATTTCTAATCAGCCAATCACATGGCAGCAACTCAATGCATTTAGGCATGTAGACATGGTCAAGACGATCTGCTGCAGTTCAAACCGAGCATCAGAATGGGGAAGAAAGGTGACTTAAGTGACTTTGAATGTGGCATGGTTGTTGGTGCCAGACGGGCTGGTCTGAGTATTTCAGAAACTGCTGATCTACTGGGATTTTCACGCACAACCATCTCTAGGGTTTACAGAGAATGGTCCGAAAAAGAGAAAATATCCAGTGAGCGGCAGTTCTGTGGGCGAAAATGCCTTGTTGATGCCAGAGGTCAGAGGAGAATGGCCAGACTATTTCGAGCTGACAGAAAGGCAACAGTAACTCAAATAACCACTCATTACAACCGAGGTATGCAGAAGAACATCTCTGAACGCACAACACGTCGAACCTTGAGGCAGATGGGCTACAGCAGCAGAAGACCACACCGGGTGCCACTCCTGTCAGCTAAGAACAGGAAACTGAGGCTACAATTCGCACAGGCTCACCAAAATTGGACAATAGAAGATTGGAAAAACGTTGCCTGGTCTGATGAGTCTCGATTTCTGCTGCGACATTCGGATGGTAGGGTCAGAATTTGGCACCAACAACATGAAAGCATGGATCCATCCTGCCTTGTATCAACGGTTCAGGCTGGTGGTGGTGGTGTAATGGTGTGGGGGATATTTTCTTGGCACACTTTGGGCCCCTTAGTACCAATTGAGCATCTTGTCAACGCCACAGCCTACCTGAGTATTGTTGCTGACCATGTCCATCCCTTTATGACCACAGTGTTCCCATCTTCTGATGGCTACTTCCAGCAGGATAAAGCTCGAATCATCTCAGACTGGTTTCTTGAACATGACAATGAGTTCACTGTACTCAAATGGCCTCCTCAGTCACCAGATCTCAATCCCATAGAGCACCTTTGGGATGTGGTGGACCAGGAGATTCGCATCATGGATGTGCAGCCGACAAATCTGCAGCAACTGCGTGATGCTATCATGTCAATATGGACCAAACTCTCTGAGGAATGTTTCCAGTACCTTGTTGAATCTATGCCACGAAGGATTAAGGCAGTTCTGAAGGCAAAAGGGGGTCCAACCCGGTACTAGCAAGGTGTACCTAATAAAGTGGCCAGTGAGTGTATGTGTGTATGATTATCTGTATAAAATGGTGCTGCATATTGCATAGGTGAGGTATGGGATATGGTAGCGCCTGGAGTGCTGTATGGTAAGTCACTGGGTATGTCTGCATCTCCCAGACTGGCATCGATGATGGTCCATAGGCCCCCACTGCATTGCAGGCTGTTTGGTAAGAGGGCTGGCCTAATGAATTGTATATCAGCATCCTGGTAGGCCTTCTTTCACGAGTGGATCTCCGAGCTTGTGGCTGACTAGCACATTCATCATCAGGCTGCTCATTGATTGTTTGAGGGGCTACGGGCTCATCCTCTTGCTGCAGCACATCTTCCTGCTCACACTCCGTAGGTATTTGGTCTCCAGGTATGTGTCCCTCTTCCATCCATTCCTCCTCATTTGTGCTGTGTCGAGTTTATCTGTCCTCTGTTACAGGCATGCTTCCTCTTCTTTCATTGACATGTATACCTCTTCTCGGTTCTCTTTCAGGTATGTGTGTCAGTGGTTGTTGTGTGATGGGAGACCCTCTGAGGCCCTTGTACAGGCTGTGGTACTGTACTCTCCAGTCCTCTCCTTACTGGTATTCTCAGCCAGTATGTTGGTTCATCATCCGATGAGTCACTGCTTGGGTTCCATTCACTCTCTTTCCTTGTGTTTGGTTGACTGTTCCTTGTTCTCTGTCGGGGCTGTGGTTCTCTGGATGTAGCAGGTAGGTGTCTGGGTAAGTTCCTCTTTCTTCCAGATGTGGATGTCAGTGATTGTCGGGGTAAGTCGACTGGTAGTTCATTGACCAGGTGGAGCAGGTTGCGGTGTAGTGTTCGTACTCTGTGCCCGTCTGTTTCTGAGGCCACTTTGTAGACTGGTCCATCAGCAAGCCGCTCCTTCACCACATGAACTTTGTTTTCCCAGTAGGATCTTAGCTTCCCTGGCCCTCCTCTCTCACTCAGATTATGCACTAGGACACGGTCACCTGGTTCAAGCACAATAC
Organism: Lampris incognitus; assembly: GCF_029633865.1. Lineage (NCBI taxonomy): Eukaryota > Metazoa > Chordata > Actinopteri > Lampriformes > Lampridae > Lampris > Lampris incognitus. The sequence goes on along the minus strand of NC_079212.1, from coordinate 105,548,685 downwards.
CCTTTGTGTGCTGGTCATAGTAGCTCTTTCCACGAACACTTGACTGTTGACTGTTCTCAGAGGCGAGTCTGTAAGCTTCCTTCATTCTTGAGGCCCACTTTTCTGCATAGCCTCTTGGAGAAGTGGTTTCCTCTTCAGTGGCCAATCTGAAGATCATGTCCACAGGTAGACGTGGGTGACGGCCGTACATTAGATAGAAGGGCGAGAACCCAGTCGCTTCATGCCTGGTACAGTTATAGTCCATGGGCCAGAGCCCAAAATTTCCTATTTCGGTACACTCAAGGTGGCAAAACTTACTTATAATTTTTGAAAGGATCCATGTCTGTAGATGATATTTTGGTATGATAACCATTCCTGAGTGGCAGCTGTATCACAGTTATCAGCTCATGAAGTTAACCACCCCCTAAAGTAAATTGCATTTTAGACGCTGGTGCATATCCTGGTTTAGCCTCATGGTCAGGACATTTTTCAATGTTCTATAATATTGTCTTTGGTATCATTTTAAAGGGGACCTTCTTAGCTTTCATTCAAGCCCTGTTGTGGATATTTCTCACAAATATAGAGGTCATTTGAGCTCTTCAACCCGTCAATAACACACATCTTTCTGCAATGTTCGCCTAAACTATATACTTTCTTTTAGCCCTGTGGCATCTAGGAATATCAGGGACACAAAACACAAAAACTGGAATACTCACAGGACTGTAAAGATTCAGGAAATGCATAATATACCCATACTATTTCATTGTGTGAGGTGATTGTGAACCTTAAATTGGAAGGGCATTATTACTAAGAAACTAACTAGACCAAAGCCAGTTAGTCCATGGGTCAGACCAGATATCGATATCACCCAAGGTGACACAACTTCACTGGTGCCATTTTATTTGGTACACTAACAGAAGTAAAATAATACATGATAACCTTTCCAAATGAGCAGCTATTTCATTTTTCTTTCAGGAAACCTGTTTCTGTGCCTCTCACGATTGTGTATTTGCCCAGATTTTTACAAATATAGCATTTCAACACCCCTGCTACTGATTAGCCTAGCTTAAACTCTGGGACAGTTCTTAGTTGGCCAACAACCAAGGATAACCAGTACTGTGTACTTCCATTCATTGCGCTAAGCTAGGCTAACGTGCAGCCAGATAGCTTTCTACTAAACACATATAGAGGAAACTGGTATCTATCTTCTTGTCTCACTCTGGAGAAGATTGTAAGCTAATTTCCCATAATGTTAGCATGTTCTTTTAATGTATATGTTAATATGATTAGTTAAAGTGGCTACGAGGAACTTTCATCTTGTGTTGATTTTAGCGGCCTAATGTGGACAAAATACAGCTGTTGCATAGCAACTAGGTAATGTATCTATTTGTGGCTATGTAAGATAAATAATGGTAATATGACGCTGGTGAAGCAAAGTAAACTTTGTTTTAGTAGTGTTCATACACCTAAGTTACATGTATTTGTTTGTATGTGGCAGGTGAAAACTGACTGAATATGGCCACTGGTGAACAAGCAAGTTTTTACCCAATACCAAAGCGCCCACGGGTGGAGTGCATTATCCACTGTTCTGATGATACAGATAAGCTGGTTTCACTACAAAGTGTCGACTCATGGAGAACTCTGCTCAGGGCAGCTCAGATACGAAATCATGCACCAGTTTTGAAACTGGCAAAAGACATTCCTGAGGGACAGATTCCAGCAATCTACTACCACAGAAAGTGTCGCAGTATCTTCACTATGAAGCAGATTCTTGATGGCCTCCTTACAAAAGAAAAGAAAAGTTGTGTCTCTGCTGAAGAGAAACAATCTAAGAGAGTAGCTCGACATGCTCCAAGTACATCTAGGACTTATGATGCAGAGTGCATATTTTGTCAGAAAAACAGCAAATATTCCAAGAGACAGAATACGAGAGAAGTACTGGTGCAGTGTCGAGAACTGCGAGCTGATGCAAAGATCAGGAGTGCAGCCACAAAGAAAATGGACAGCAGAATCCTTGCCATTGTGAGTAGAGACCTTGTAGCAGCTGAAGGGCACTACCACAGGTCATGCTATAGACTTTACACCAAAGAAGAGGTTTCCAAAGGAGAGGTTGCCAGCAATGAAGATGATGATGATGCAGCCCAGTATGAAGCTGCTGTGAATAAGGCATACAATGAGCTGTTCCTCTTCATCAGGATGGAGCTTTTTGGCAATCCTCAAGTGATGACAATGACTGATCTCTCTTCTAGACTGGTAGCTTCAATGAACTCCCAAGGCATTGCCCAAGTCAAGGAATCAACCAAGAAGCACATAAGGCGAAACCTGGAGAGTGAGTTTGCTGGAGCCTTGCAGATATTCCCTGATGAGAAAGGAAAATTCCTCCTATATCCCGATAACTTGTCCATGAGGGAACTTGCCAAAGAAAATCAGTCTCTCAAAAGGGAGCTGCAGACCCTGAAAAGTGTCAGTGCACAAGATGTTATAGCCAAAGCAGCCATCAAATTGAGAGCAGACATTAAAAGTCAAGATGTTCCTCAAACCTGGCCGCCTGAAGTCAAACCAGAAGCAGAATGTCCTACCATTCCAGAGTCGCTCATTATCTTCCTGTACTCTCTACTCACAGGCTCAAATGATCCTGATCATGCATCCCAGAGAGTGCAGTGCCTTCTGCAGTCATTTGGCCATGACATAGTATATGCAGTGACACGTGGAAATACCAAGCCTTCCAAGCACATTGTTCTGCCATTCAGTGTCAAATCGTTGACAGGAAATGTAGAGTTGATAAACATCCTCAACCGACTTGGTCACAGTGTGTCCTATTCACAGATGGAAGAGATCAACACTGCCCTGTGTCTCCAGAAACTCTCATCATCAGGGAGGGGCATTGCCCTTCCAGCTAACATCCATCCTGGCATATTCACAACTTTAGCCTGGGACAATATCGACCGTCTTGACGAAACAGTCAGTGGTGAGGGAACATCTCACAGAGTCAATGGGATTGCTGTGCAAGCAAAGCCAGTCAACCCACTTCCTGTCCAACCCATGCCCACTGTTCCCAAAACAAAGAAGAGAAGCATTGATGGACCCCCACCAATGTTACCAACTTACAATGCTGGACAACGGGTAGGGCCACCACAAAGCAAAAAGTCAGATGCCGATACTGCAGCCAATACTAAGCTTGCCAGAGAGAAAAACCTTCTTTGGGTCCTAGCACGCATGTCACAACAAGAAGAACAGTCAGACAGCAGCTGGACAGGCTTCAACATCCTGACTCGAGGAGAGATGACGGTCATCCCCGACAATATAGGCTATCTGCCTACCATCAATGCTCCAGCGACACAAATGTCTACTGTCAACGAGGTGCTTAACCAGTCACTGAGCATCATGCAGTGCTTAGGCCTGAGGAAGATTGTCTGTGTCTTTGACCAAGCCCTGTATGCAAAGGCTGTCGAGATCACATGGAAACACCATGACAAGTTCCATGATATCATCGTTAGGCTTGGAGTATTCCACACCATCTGCACACTGCTGGCAATAATAGGAAAGTGTTTCCAAGATGCTGGACTCAAAGACCTCTGCATAGAGTCTGGCATGATTGCAGAAGGCTCAATTGCTGGTGTTATGGATGGCCGCAAGTACAACAGGGCAGTGCGACTACACAAGCTCCTGTATGAGGCTCTCATGCGACTGACCTTGAATGGTTTCCTGTCCTGGTTGGAAGAAACTCACAGGAATGACATGGTTCACCTGAATGAGACACTGAAGACCATTGACAGCCTTGGGAAAGAAGTCTCACAACATGCTTTGAAGGAGGTCCTCGAGAACAGCTCTTGTACACGCATCATGGATCTATTTGAAGTCTACCGTGAGTTCCTTAGAGGTGGAAACGGCAGCCTCTCGAACTTCTGGATGTCCTATTTGGACATGGTTGAAATCTTGTTGGGGCTCATCCGAGCATCCAGAGAGGGAGTCTGGATGCTACACTTGGCTAGCATTCGAGCAATGATCCCATGGTGCTTTGCTTATGACAGGATGAATTATGCACGCTACCTCCCCTACTACTACGCCCAGATGTCTGAGCTGCCCATCACACACCCAGATGTGTACACAGAATTCATGGAAGGAGGCTTCTCAGTCCAACTAGGCTCCACCAATCCCTTTGGCCGAATCCCTGTTGACCAAGCTATAGAAGAAACGGTGAACAAAGACACCCAAACAGCTGGAGGGACAAAGGGATTCAGCTTGAAGCCAGGAGCTGTGACCAAATATTATCTCACAGCTGAGTATAGAAGCATGTACCTCAGACAGCTGAGAGACCTGACAGGTCAAGGCAGGTGCAAATGGTCTCATCCAGATCTACAGAGTCCAAGGATCAAGAGAGATGAAGCAGATGTCCAGTCTCTCATGGACCTTATGGAGAATAACTGGCTCAATCCTATGTCCCCTGATGAGATTGATTTGGTTAGCCTCTCCACTGGCAACATGGCTCCACCTGATGTGACCATAGATCTTTTGAGAGCTCTTGAGAAAGGAGAAGAGGCCTACCAAGCATTCCAGCAAACAAGGTTAGATGCAGACCCACCATCTGTGAAATTCCACGACAAGATGACCAAGCAAAGTCTGAAAACATTCTCCAATGTCAGCACAAAACAAGCTCATGGAAAGAAAGCACAGGATGTGATTCTGAAGGCAGATAGAAACATTTTCAGTCACATGATCCTGGTGGCTGAAAGCAGGAAGGTGAATCTGAAGGATGTCCTTGCCTACCCATTGGGCCCACTACCATGGGCACTGGCAAATGCTGATGGGTCCTTACGAAAAACAAACAAGGCTGCACTTGCCAGAGAGCTTGAAAAGAATGTATCTCCTGCAGAAGACATCCCAATCCCATCTACTTCCATCATTGATGGGATGAGCCTGGTCCAAAAAATGAATGGCAACAACAAAACCTTTGCACAGGTGGCAGAGTCAGCCTTGACCCAGGTCCTCCATGAGGGAGCACAGAGTGGGAGGATTGATGTTGTTTTTGATGTCTATCACCAGACTTCGATCAAAGATGCTGAACGACTGAACCAGGGTGGAGACATCACTCTCCAGTACAAGAATCTTGCTGGGGGACACCACGTCCAGCAGTGGAGAAAATTTCTGTGCAGTTCCTCCAACAAGACCAGTCTCATCAAGTTTCTGGTGGAAGAGTGGAAACTCCCACGATACAGAGTTATGCTGCATGGCAAGGTGTTGTACATGACCTGTGAGGAAACCTGCTACAAGTTGACAGAAGATGGGTGTGAGGAAGCAGCAGAACTGCACTCCACACATGAAGAAGCTGACACCCGTCTGCTCCTGCATGCATTGCATGCAGCAAATGCGGGCTCAAAGTCAGTTATCATCACAGCTGAGGACACTGATGTCATGGTGCTTTGTCTTGGCTTCCAGAAGGACATCACCTGTCCCATCTACCAGAAGTGTGGGACTCAGAACCGCACACGGTTTGTCGACATCACCAAACTGGCAAGTTCACTTGGAGACAGCATCTGTGACAGGCTAATTGGCTTACATGCCTTCACAGGCTGCGACACTGTCAGTGCATTCGCTGGTCGAGGGAAGCTGAATGCCCTGAAGATAGTGAGAAAGCACACTTCCTGCCAAGAGACTTTTAGTCAACTGGGACAGACATGGAATGTGAGTGATGAGCTGTTCCAGAAAATTGAGCAGTTCACCTGTCGGATGTATGTTGCTAATAGCAGCACTGCTGAGGTGAACAAACTGCGTTACCAGCTCTTCTGCACCAAAAGGGGAGAGGTTGAGTCCAGCCAGCTGCCACCATGTAGAGACTGTCTCTTTATGCATGTTCAACGAGCCAACTATCAGGCAGCAATATGGAAGTGCTGTCTGCAGGCTAACCCTGTGGTGCCAAGCCCTACTGAGTATGGATGGACAGACGATGAAGGCAAGCTGGCCATTTACTGGATGCGCTCCCCACCTGCACCAGATGTGGTCTTGGAAATGCTAACATGCAAGTGTGTGCATTCATGCAAAATGCCAAGCTGCATGTGCCTGTCAAATGGACTTCCATGCACAGACATGTGCAGGTTACAGACCTGCAGTAACCAAAAACAGCAGGATGGTCCAGAACTGGACTTTGAACTTGGGGAGTCAGATGATGAGAGAAACGAGCAGTTTGATGAATGACAGTGTGATGATTCTGATGGTATTACTGTGGTAGTAGTCTATTGATGCACAGGATGTTGATTCTGGACTTGGTTACCCAGAGCTTGATAACAATAATGTAACCATATTCACATATACCCATTACCCTACCCATTACCATTACATATACCCACTAATGATATGGGATTACATGTATCATTGACTAAGTATATATAAATGTCAATGTTGTTTAAAATATTAAAATAGTTCATTACCTCACTATGGTATTCCTTTTTATCATGTATTTTGATTGTGTATTTAAACAAATGTATAGAGACCAGTTTGTGACCTAACTGGCTTTGGTCTAGTTCTCATTTAAGGCTCACAATCACCTCACACAATGAAATAGTATGGGTATATTATACATTTTCTGAATCTTTACAGTCCTGTGAGTATTCCAGTTTTTGTGTTTTGTGTCCCTGATATTCCTAGATGTCACAGGGCTAAAAGAAATTATATAGTTTAGGCGAACATTGCAGAAAGATGTGTGTTATTGACGGGTTGAAGAGCTCAAGTGACCTCTATATTTGTGAGAAATATCCACAACAGGGCTTGAATGAAAGCTAAGAAGGTCCCCTTTAAAATGATACCAAAGACAATATTATAGAACATTGAAAAATGTCCTGACCATGAGGCTAAACCAGGATATGCACCAGCGTCTAAAATGCAATTTAGTTTAGCGGGTGGTTAACTTCATGAGCTGATAACTGTGATACAGCTGCCACTCAGGAATGGTTATCATACCAAAATATCATCTACAGACATGGATCGTTTCAAAAATTATAAGTAAGTTTTGCCACCTTGAGTGTACCGAAATATCGTCTGGCCCATGGACTATTATAGGCGTGGATGACTTGTGGTAGGTGCTCTTTCCACCTTTCCTTTTCCTTCTTCTCCAGAGTCCTGAGCATTTGCAGCAGAGTCCGGTTGAATCTCTCAGCAGGATTTCCCTGGGGGTGGTTAAGGGGTAGTCCTTGAGTGACCCACTCCACTCAGCTGTTGCAGAGTTTTGAAGAGCTCATTCTCAAATTCTCTTCCTTGGTCATGGTGTAGTTTCCATGGGTAGCCGAACCGTGGGATGAAGTCATCAAACAGCTTCTCCGCAGCTGTCTTTCCGGACTTGTTTCTGGTAGCATAGGCCTGAGCAAACCGGGTGAAATGGTCTACGATGACCAGGATGTACTCAAACCCTCCCTTGCTAGATTCCAAGTGAAGATAGTCGATGGAGACGAGCTCTAGAGGTGAGCTGGTGGTAATGCTCTTCATGGGCACTCTGATGTGTGAGACTGTTTTTTTCTGCTTTATGCAGGGGCACCTTCTTGTCACATAGGCCTCTACATCCTGCTTCATGTACTGCCAGTAGAATATGTCTCTCGCTATGCCCAGTACTCTCTCAGTGCCCAGATGGCCCATGTCATCATGGAGGTGCTTCAAGACCAACGGCCGGTACTGGCCAGGTAGGACAAGTTGAGTCCTCTGGTTGGTTTTCCTGTATAGCAGGTCATCTTTGAGGTGCAGTTTCTCCCACTCGTGCAGAAGTTTCCTTGCCAGGCCACTCACTGCCCTTCTCATGTCAGCAGACAGGATGTTGCTGATCTCTTTCAGTTTGATGATTTGACTGATGGCAGGATCTTCTCGCTGGGCTTTCATGAGTTCTTCATGACCTATGGTCGGAAGCATTTCTGGGGGCTGCTCTGTGGAGCTATTTTGCGACAGGTCCAGGGCAGCAACATAAGCAACATCTCGATGCATGGCAGCTCTGCTGCCTTCCCACGTCGCCAGGATAGTGTCCCTGGATAGTTCCTCCGTGCACAAGTCCACATAGCTGTCGATGTCGAATGGCAGTCTGGACAGCGTGTCTGCATCTACGTTTACCTTGCCTGGTCAATATTTGATCTCAAACCTGAAGTCTGCAAGCTCGCCAACCCATCGGTGGTCGACAGCGTTGAGTTTGGCTGTGCTCCTCACATACGTTAACAGGTTGTTATCCGTGTACACCAGGAAGTGGGGCGCGTAGAAGAGATAGTCCCGAAATTTCTCACAGACGGCCCACTTTAGCGCCAGAAACTCGAGCTTGCCTGAGTGGAGGTTGTAGTTTCGTTCTGCAGGCGTCAGTGTTCTCGATCCATAGGCGATTACTCTGAGGTTCCCTCCTTGCCTTTGATAGAGCACAACACCTAGCCCTTGTTCTGATGTGTCTGTGTGTAACACAAACGGGAGGTCGAAGTCTGGATAACCCAGCACTGGTGGGTTGGACAGCATGTGTATGAGCTGTTCTAGGGCTCTTTGGTGCTCTTCAGTCCACTGTATCGGGGTTCTGGATGGTAGCTGTGCCCCTTTCCCCTTCTTCTGCCTGGGTTGTGGCAGCCCGGTGGCCCCGTTCTTTGTTTGCAGGAGCTCATACATTGGCTTGCTGATCTTGGAGAAGTCTTGTATATATGTTCGATAGTAGCTGAGGAACCCCAGTAGCTTACGCACTTCTCCAACAGTGCGGGGGGGGGTTTATCTCTCAGAGCCTGGATGGCTTCCAGATCCTTAGGGTCAAGCCGAAATCCATCAGCTGAGACCAGTTTTCCCACGTAGCGTACCTCCTTCTTGAAGAGCTCGCACTTGGTTGGCCTGAGCTTTACATCGTGGTGTTGGAGAGCTCTCAGGATGCGTCTCAGTGCCTCGACATGGTCTTTGAATGGCTTAGCGTAGCAGAGGACATCGTCAAGGTAGAGGATGCAGCATTCATCTCTCAATGAGTTGAACATTTCCTCCATGCTCCTTTGAAATGCAGCTGGGGCATTAGAAAGTCCAAAGGGGATGCGCACCCACTCATACAGGCCCCATGGAGTAATGAATGCCTCCATGTGTCGTGATCCCTCCGCGATAAAGCCTTGATGATAGGCTTTGCCCTGATCCAGAACTGAGAACCAGCTGTATCCCCAAAGCATGTCTATGAGATCCTGAATGCGTGGCAGGGGATGTCTGTCTGGGACTGTCTTTTGGTTCAGGAGCCTGTAGTCAATGCACAGGCGCAGGCTCCCATCCTTCTTGCAGACGCAGACCACTGGAGCTGAGTACGGGGATTTTGATTTTACAATCCACTTCTTTGCCGTAAGTCCTGGATATACTCTTTGACGTCTTTGTATAGGGGCTTGGGAATTGATGTGTAGGACCGCTGTACTGGAATGTCATCCTTCAGGGTTATGCTCATTTGAAGGCTTGGGACACAGCCTATGTCATTGTCATCACGAGCAAATGTATTTGACTCCTCGTAGAGCATTTTCTTCACGAATGCTTGTTGTTCACTGTCTAGATGACTTACGTCGACAGGGGGGTTCCATCACTGAGGCTGTTCGGTTTGTTCTTTGTTCTCCCCGCCAGCAACTGGTGAGTTGACATTGTTGATCTCGTTGCTCTCTGTCTGATCTGTTTCCACTATCTTCTCGACTGGCTGGATGCTGCCTAACACTGTGAAGCTGTCCAGTGTGACATCCTGTTGAGTGTGGTTGTATACTGGGATCTCAACATAGGGCCATCTGGTGTGGTGAATCTCGACCAGACCATCACCAAGATCTAGCTGTTCCAGTCTCAGGTCGGGATGGCTGACCTCAAACAGAGCCACTGGAGGGGTGAAATCAGCAGGCACTTTACATTTGATGCAGGCAACCTGACCTGGGTGGACGATGACGTCATGACGACCAACCCTCACCCGCACCTGGCCATGGGTGGGCTCCTGGGTTTGTACAAAGTTCACAATTGCCTCTGCTTTGTCATTTTCGATCTGCATGGCCTCTCTCAGCAGTTGAGCCACAACTTCAAGTCCACCCTCCTGTCCTAGGATGAGCTCTTGGATCACGTTGAAGCCCAGTATTGGTCTCAGAAGGCTCACACAGCTGATCAGGAAGGGTACTCTGATGGCGAGGTTGGGATTGTCGTTGCCAGGTAAGTTAAAGGTGAGTTCCACCCATCCATCATATGGTATAGGCTCTCCATTAGCTGCAGTGAGATCCAGTTCACTGTCTCCCAGAAGCTCACAGAGAGGGCACACTTCCTGTTGGGGTAAGTATCTTTGTTTCCATTGGTGGTCTATAATGCTCACTTGTGTGCCAGAGTCCAGGAGAGCAGTCACAGCATATCCACTCAGGTTGCATTTCAGTACACATTTCTCTCCAATGAGTTTGGCTACTCGCTGTGATGGTGACTTGACATTGGTTTGTGTATGAGAAGAGATGGGAGGTTCTGATTAACCTCGGCTGGTGATGGTTTGTTGGTGACTGGGTGGGACTGGATACTACAGTCGGTCACAGGTTGTCCCTTTGCCGTGACCGGGGGGCATTTCCCAGCGGCTTGTTTGCTTTTAGGCATCCCATTGCCCGGTGTCCCTCTTCTCCACAAGTGAAGCAATGGTTGCAGTTAGTCTGGCCACTGTCAATGCAGTTACGGCAGCCAAATGGCCTCTCTCTCCTAACCTGTCTAGCCTGTCTACTGGGACCTTGGCATACACACTGGGCTGAGGCTCAGCTGGCGAGGGCTTGGCTGCTGCTGTAGCATTTGATTGTAGGGAGTTTACTACCTTAGTCAGGGCCTCTACCTGAGCAGTCAACTGATGAACTAGCTCATCTCTAGCAGTAGTATCTGTACTACTCTTTTCTGTGTTGGCCTCACTAGTGTTAACCTCACTACTCTGTGCGTGAGCTACTTTGGGGCGGGTGCTATGCACGCCTAAGCGTCGTTTTCTCTCACTCTCCTCACTAGTTGTCTTAGTAACTTGTTTTAGGAGTGCCTCATCTGTAACTGTAGGGTCTGAGAGGAGGGACTTTAACTCCCGCCTAATATCATCATGTTTCTCACTCATACCCTGATAGACGGTACGAAGGAATACGTTCTGTGCTGTACGTGCCTCATACATAATATCTGCATCGGTCTGCCTAGACGTGAATATCACTTTCTGTTTGAGGCCTATCATTCTATAAAGAAACTGCTGTGGTGTTTCATGTTCATGCTGTTTGAGCATCTCTTTGAAGTTGCCGGGCCTTATGATGTGAAACACTGCTCTGATGATTTCGTCTTCAGTATGCTTCTCTTTCAGGCCTTGGTCAATCTGTTTACTGACATTGCTGTAGCTTATGTGGGATGCATTGTCCCCGATTTGTCCGCCATGGATTTTGAATTCCTTTCTCTGGAGAAGGGGGAGGTCTTTGAAAACAATCATGCTTTCAGTGGCGTTCATGGAGTGTTGGTCAGTCCTTGAACGAGGTGATTGCATGACATGTGGACTGCGGGACAGGTTACAGTCATCATCAGTGGGCTGATTGTCTGATATGTGTGGTGGGGTGAGTGAGACACTACCCTGGTTAAGCTTTTGGCACAACTCATCATAGCTAGATATCAACTTACTTAACTGTGATTCGATGATAGTTTCAGTGTGTGTATCTGTGGCATGTGGGTTAGTGTGTGCAACATTAGCAACAGCAGCATCATCAGACACATTAACAGCTCTAACATCGCCCCCACCCTCTGTAGGGGGTGCACTCTGACTACGCCCCTGAATTCTCTGGTCAATCATCTTTTTTAAGAAGAGTAACTGTGATACACCCTCGTCTTCCAACTCAAGCAAGCATTCACTGTCCATGTATGTACAGACATAGTTAACACAGCCCTCCTCATCATGTTTGTTCAACTTTAACTTAGAATGGTCTTGGTCAGGTGCTCCTGGGATATCAGACGCAAGCTCGAACAACTCCTCGGCAGACAGGCGGAACAGCCCCTCTTTACCGACCACACCAGCTTCTTCCTCTCGTTTTCCGTCATTGTGAACAGTCTAGTGCACAGTCATCAGACGCCCTCGGCTCTCAAAGAAGTCCCTCGCTCTGGCCACAATCAGACGCCCTGGATTTCCGCAGCCCCTCGCTCCGATGACGTGACCCACTGATCCACAGGTTCAGGATCACTGGATCAACAACTTCAACCATGTCGCTGATCCCGGACGAGCCCCCACAAATCTGTTACACTTCTCTGGCTTGAGAACATGTATACAGATAAGTATTCCTGTTAAACAGGATAAAAAGAAATAATTAGGCAATGCAGTGTTTCCTGGTTCAGCGTTCCTCAGCATTGTAAGGAAATCGCTAAGGTCATGTCCGTCAGTCCTTGGGGGGGGACAAAAGCACCACACCGCCACCTCCTGGCGAGGCTGAAACCTTACCATTCCCTGTATTACAGCAAAGGGAGTATTATTGCCATAATGGCTCACAGTGGAATAAGAAGCATATTATTAATATAATAATGATATAACCAAAGAAAATAAATAAACAACATAACAACATAAATTACATGTGACCACACATATTGTGGGCATCACACATGCTTCTCCCGGTCCTGTTGACAGAGTAAAGCAATGCACGCTAGTGATAGGAGACTCCATTACCCGCAATATCAGATTAGCTTTGCCAACCTTGGTTCACTGTTTACCCGGGGCCAGAGTCTATAGAAGATAGAGGATATTCTTAGGGTGCTGGCATCACGGAGGGAGAAACAGTGAACCCAGGCACACAGCACCACTACTTTCAGCATTGTTGTTATTCATGTCAGCACCAATAATGCTAGGAGGAAGCAATTGGAGATCACAAAACCCAGCATAGTCAGGACGCTTGAGTTGGCCATTGCCGTGAGAGGTAATGATGAGATGTACAGTAGGCTCACCTCAATGAATCACTGGCTGACTTACTACTGTAATAAGCAGGGATTAGGTTTTGTTGATAACTGACCTTCTTTCTGGGGCCGCCCTTACCTGCTGAAATCTGGTGGCATTCACCCTACTGGGGACGGCACCACTCTTTTCTCTATCAATATATAGATAACTGTCTACGGTACAATTAGTTGCCTTTAAATTGAGTACTTCACGACATGTACTGCATGGTGGGTCAGTATCTGTCTCAATGAATTTAACTAGCACTGTTCTGCTGACAAGATTATATAGATTATTGACTATTCCAACTGTTCTCTTTTCTCTCACATCTTTTCTCTCTCTCTGAATGATTTATTCTCCTGTCTCTTCTCTAGTCTATGTGAATGGTGTGATGTGAGTCTCCCCCGTGTGCGTGTGTAGTCTGTCCTTGTCCCAGGTCTCCATGGTGATGCTGGTCGCTACCTGGATGCTGCTTGGCATCCTCCTCATCACATTCTTTATATATCTTGTAAATCAATATAATCTTATTATCCTGTTTCAATGTTGTGTCCTTCGTTCTCTCTAATGTGTGGTTAATGTCTTTTTTTGTTTCTTCTCCCGTGTATGTGTATGGTGTGATGTGTCTCTCTCTTGTGTGCATGTGTAGTCTGTCATCCTTTCAGGTCTATGTGGTGATGTTGGTCGTGTGGGTCAGGTCCTATGCTGTTCCAGTGGTATCTGGATACTGCTTGCCATCCTCATCATATTCTTCATATATCTTATAAGTCCATTATAATTCTGTTATCCTCTTTCAGTGTTGTATTCTGTAAACTGTGTACACACCAAATCCATTGCATGTCTGTTCTTGGGAGAGAGATCCCACCTCTGTTGTTCTCCCTGAGGTCTCTTCCTGTCTTTTCTCCCTGTCAAAGTTTTTTTTTTCTTTTTTATGGAGTTGTTCCTTATCTGATGCGAGGGTCTAAGGACAGGATGTTATATTGCTGTAAAGCCCCCTGAGGCAAATTTGAAATTTGTGATATTGGGCCATACAAATAAAATTGATTTGACTTGACTTCACAAACACACACACACACACACACACACACACACACATTCTTGGATAAGTGGCAGTCATAGAACCCTGTAAAGCTTTGGGCTTTGACAGAACATGCCGCTGTATGTCCTGTCAACACCGTCCCACACTCCTGCAATATATGTAGATGTTTACCCCCGATGACATTCCTGCCCCGCTATTTCACACAAACTCAAACACAACCACGCAACCCCTTCATACACCACTACCATCACATGCATGCAACCGCACACAACATCATTGGCATTCACACAAACACTCACTCACACACTTTGCACATGGACACAGACAGACCATCTCTGTCAAGTCATCCCTGCCGGGTTTTCCTTTTAATTTGTGGCCTGACTTACCAAACTGTTGGAATGTGAAGTGGTTAAGGAATGCCAAACAAGCAGACAAGCCCAGGCATCACTGACACATTCTTGTCAGAAACAGGGTTTAAAGCGGAGCATTCAGGCAAAGAAGTTGGGGTGGTCCATGGCGGAGGTGAGAGGAGGAAGAGAAGAAGCAAAGACAGAAGGTGAGGAAGGAGAGACGGGAGGGTCAGGGGACTGCAGACAGATCAGAAGTCAGCAGGGAAGAGGAGGATCTGGAAGAAGTGAGAAGAAATAGAAAAGAGAAGTGATGGAGGCAAGATCAAGACAGGGAGAAAGGAGGGGGTGAAAAAAAGGAGGAAAACAAGTCAAAGAGTGTTAGGATTGAAAGGAGCCAGGTGGAAAGAGAACAGGAAGCTATCAGTATAAGAAAAAGGGAAAAAAGGAAACTGGTGGGGGGAAATGAGTTGGGGTGATGAGGATAGATGACACCAAACGAGAGTGAGTAAGAAAATAGGAGGGGAGCAGGGCTGAGATAAGTTGAAACGGATCGGAGAAAAAGAGATATCCGCAGATGGGAAAGAGGAGGGAGAAGATGATATCAAAATAACATGAGGATGACGGAAGTGGGATATGGAAGAGTGAAAACCAAAGTCAGAAAAAAAGTTAGGGAAGGAGAACTACAGAGAGACATATGGGGATGAAAAGAGACAAATGGTAGGGAGGCGAGGAGGGGGCAGATAGCAGAGGAACCAGCACAGGGAACACAGAAGGAAAGAGGTAAATGGGTGAGAAAAGAGAAGGCGAGAGATAGCGAGAGAAATAGGAGCTAAAGTGGAGCAGTGAGTAGAATGGAGATTTTGACCTCTGCTCTAAAAATCACCCTCACTTCCTCCCTTCCGCGCTTCCATGAACATACCGTCAGCGTGCAACCCAAAGAAAAACACAGCACACAAAACCATGGCTTCATCAATCCTTCTTTTGAAGATATACTTTACTAATTTGGGCTCGGAAATCGTTGCAAGTATCCATCCATTCCATTATCCAAGTCACTTAACCAAATTCAGGTCACGGGATGATGGTGCCTATCCCAGCAGTCATTGGGCAGCAGGCAGGGAGACACCCTGAACAGGCCGCCAGTCCATCACAGGACTGACACACACACATACACACACACACACACACACACACACACACACACACACACACACACACACACACACACACACACATCCACACCTAGGGACAATTCAGTGTGACCGATTCACCTGACCTACTTGTCTTTGGACTGTGGGAGGAAACCGGAGCCCCCGGAGGAAACCCACGTAGACACGGGGAGAACATGCAAACTCCACACAGAGGACGATCCAGGATGACCCCCAAGGTTGGACTACCCCAGGGTTCCAACCCAGAACTTCCTTTCTGTGAGGCGACTGCACTAACCACTGTGCCACCATGCTGCCTCGTTGCAAGTAACACCAACCAAAAAAAAAAACAGCAACAAATAAATAAAACTAAATCTTGCAACGTGAGAGGAGATTATTGTTACACTGTATTTACATGACAACATGCTAATTAAAGGAGGTCAGAGGTTTTGTGTGTGTGTGTGTGTGTGTGTGTGTGTGTGTGTGTGTGTGTGTGTGTGTGTGTGTGTGTGTGTTCTTGTTCAGCTGTATTTGTTAGGACTTGAGTTTTTAACCCTAAGAGGGAGGACATATGGCGACAGAGTATTTGATCAGCTGTTCAGGACTTGGGTTTAGATTTAAGGTTAGAATTAGGATTAGGTTAAGGTTAGAGTAAGGGTTAGGGTCAGGCATGTTAATCAGAGGGTAAGGTTGGGCATGGGGCTAGAAAATGAATGTAGTCAATAGTTGTTTTCCCATCCAAATGTGGAAATTTTGGTTAAATTTGCGAAAAGACAGCAACATAAAATGCAAATCACGGTGTGTCAACTACTGTTGTGCAAATATTCGGAGGAAGGTGCAACAAGATTATATGATCAAGAGTGCCAGCCAAACAAAATGGAGGAAGGCATGTAGAACTACTTGCTGCTGTATTACATGTAGCCCAGAGACGGCGAATAGGGCATGCGGTGATTTATTTACTGAGGGCTGAAATGACTATTGCATCACAACAAAGTCTACCATATGTCAGGAGGCGCCGATGCACCCAGCTGTCCTGGGAGATTATTGTGATGAGGCATTCCTCTAACCAGCTTTGGGTGAAGCAATTCAGAACATCCAAAACCAAGCACGTGAGGCTTTACGTGGTCATTTATTTGGAAGAAAAAAAAATCTGTTACCATCACCCTTTATTTCCTCTTTATCAAAACACCAACTTTTCCACCTCAGTCAAGCGTTAAAAACATTCAGGTTTTCTTATGCACAAATTCAGAAATGCCCATAAAAACAAATGAATGGAAATCCACTTAATGAGGGTCCTCATAAGCACAGCAAAACAAATGTTCGGGTGCTTTGTGGTTGGACAATTGTGTTCAAAATGCCACGAAAATTGGAGGAGATTAAAGTCAGTTTGCTTCAGAAGGACTTTGTGTGTGTGTGTGTGCGTGCGCACGTGCGTGTGTGTGCGTGCGTGCGTGTGTGTGTGAACATGTCTAGGCATCTTTGTGTGTGTTAAGACCAAAATTCAGAGGAATCTCAAAGTCACTTTTCAGGCTGTTGACAAAGGAGTGAATGGGTGTGTGTACGTGACCACATGCTCGCCAAGGTTAGGTGTGTAGGTAACTGGCTGCATACTTGTGTCTGTGTTTATGTGTGTATTGAGACATCTAGAGTCTCTTCACTGTTAAAGCACTTACTGAACAAAATGGATCATGTGTTGTGTGTGTGCATGTGTATGCCTGCTTTCTAATGTCACGTGTATGTACGTGTGTGTGTGTGTGTGTGTGTGTGTGTGTGTGTGTGTGTGTGTGTGTGTGTGTCTACCTGCTTTCTGAATCAAATGTATTCATGTGCATGGACGGTGTGTGCATGTGTGTACTGACTCCTAACCAAACCTAGTAGCCGGTGTGTGCATGCCCCAGTGTCTATGTCTGTATCTCGTTCGGCGAACAACTTGGACATTATCTCCTGGGAAATCTGAGCCTTGGAGGACAAAAAAAAAAGTCAATACATAGATAGCTGATTTATCTCCTGCAGCCATTGGTCAAGGGTACAGCTCATCAATAATAGACCAGGAGGCAAACGCTGCTTGCTGTTAAGCACATATAATTTGTGGGACATATATAAGTCAACACATTTGAGTATCACATAAAAAAAATAGGATTAGTAATTCAAACATTTTTTTTTCAACATTTTACCTCAGTTTTAAATTCAGATGGTCCCTTGCGTGCTTAGCAAGTTTAATAACATATGAGAAAGTTAATCTACCAAAAGTCAATTGTATAATTTAAAAACTACACAAGTAAAGGCGTCTGGGTAGTGTAGCGGTCTATTCCGTTGCCTACCAGCACGGGGATCACCGGTTCGAATCCCCGTATTACCGCCAGCTTAGTCGGGGCGACCCTACAGACACAATTGGTCGTGTCTGCAGGTGGGATGCCGGATGTGGGTATGTGTCCTGGTCGCTGCACTAGCACTTCCTGTGGTCAGTCGGGGCACCTGTTTGGGTGGGGGAACTGCGGGGGAATAACGTGATCCTCCCACGTGATACGTCCCTCTGGCGGGACTCCTCACTGTCAGGTGAAAAGAAGCAGCAGGCGACTCCACATGTATCGGAGGAGGCATGTGGTAGTCTGCAGCCCTCCCTGGATCGGCAGAAGGGGTGGAGCAGTGACAGGGACAGCTAGGAAAAATAGGGTAATTGGTCAAGTACAATGGGGGATGCACAGATGTAAATATTAATAAAGGTTTTGTATTTTCCCCTCAATTTCAAAATTAACATTTCTGAGATCTAATGTTTATTCGATACCACTGATCATTAGCGGCTGGTGTATTTTTTAACCAGGGGGAGCGATACCAAAAATCGAGCTAACATGTACTAAAGTATCACACCAATACATTTGTGACTATAAGTATTTCTCTACTTATATCCTCTTATTAATGTCTGTGTTTTTATTTGATCATTCCTGTGATTTTTTTTTTGTTAATTGTAATCTTTTTTAATCTCTCTGTAAAGTGCTTTGTTCAACGTTTGCTGTAAATGTGCTCTATAAATAAACTGACTTGACTTGGCTATTTTAATAAATGAAAAGGCCTGTAGGGGTTGCCATCAGCAGCTCCTACAGGCTGCTGGGAGGCCTGCACAGCTGCAGGGTGAGAGGGTGAGCCTCCTCAGACCTTTCCCAGAGGGAACCCACAGCTTGAACGTAAACAGAAGCATCCAGTGACTTGACATCTACTGGAGGATACACGTGCTGGTCTACAGTAGCAATAGCGAAATTTTAAGAAAACAGGGAATTTGTCCGGGTGGCGTGGCGGTCTATTTCATTGCCTACCAACACAGGGATCACCTGTTCGAATCCCTGTGTTACTTCCGGCTTGGTCGGGTGTCCCTACAGACACAATTGGCCGTGTCGGTGGGTAGGAAGCTGGATGTGGGTATGTATCCTGGTCGCTGCACCAGCGCCTCCTCTGGTCGGTCGGGGCGCCTGTTCGAGGGGGAGGGGGAGGGGGAACTGGGTCCCTGGATCGGCAGAGGGGGTGGCGCAACAACTTCTTTTCCCCTGACAGTGAGGAGTTTTGCCAGGGGGACGTAGTGTGTGGGAGGATAATGCTATTCCCCCCAGTTCCCCCTCCCCATTGAACAGACGCCCCGACCGACCAGAGGAGGCGCTAGTGCAGCGACCAGGACACATACCCACATCCAGCTTCCCACCCACAGACACGGTCAACTGTGTCTGTAAGGACGCCTGACCAAGCCAAAGGTAACGTGTGGATTCGAACCGGCAATCCCCATGTTGGTAGGCAATTAAATTGCAATTTAAAATGACTTAAATACTTGTTTCATCACGCTTCTTCCCATTTTGTTTTTTCTCAGTTTTAATGCAAAATAGACTGCAGGGAAAAAAATGTCATCTGAAAGTGTTAACCTTAGTATGAAAATGATCTATGAGCGATCTGCAAAGGCACCCAGCAGAGAACAAGACATAGAGATACAGACACAGGAAGGCTTTTAGACGTTCAACCTGTGCAACCATGATCCTGTGAGCAGTGAAAGTCTCAGAATGGCACATTTAAAATACTGTCACAGAAATTCGGCTATGTCCTACTAAATGTGAACTTCCCAATGTGAGTATTTCCCCTTGAGTGAACAGCTTTTGTACTTGCAATCCAAAAAGACAATGCTCCTTTCCTTTCTTCCTTGTTTAAATTTTAATTTTACTAGAGCCTGTTATCTAAGCAGTAATAGCCTGGTTGAGGAAAAGCGCTCTCAATGAGCACAGAGCGGAAAAAGTAACTGGAATACAATCATAGTTGACTCCACACCCCACTGGAACAACAGAGGTGTTGAATTGTGTTGTCACCCATTGTAATTTATATGTGTGTGGTTGGCTTTGTGAGTATTATTGTTCAGGGTGTGACAGGGGATGGAACGGGAGAAACCAGGAGAGGGTGAGGTTAAATGAGAGAACAAGAGAAAGGGAGAGAGAGGCTGTATGCATACTGTACACCGATCAGCCAAAACATTAAAAACACTTGCCTAATACTGTGTAGGTCCACCTCATGCCGCCAATACTGCTCTGACCCATCGAGGCATGGACTCCACAAGACCTCTGAAGGTGTCCTTTGGTATGTGACACCAAGACATTAGCAGTAGAGCCATTAAGTCCTGTAAGTTGTGAGGTGGGGCCTCCATAGATTGGACTTGTTTTTCCAGCACATCCCACAGTTGCTCGATTGGTTGAGATCTGGGGAAGTTGGAGGCCAAAGCAACACCTTGAACTGTTTTGTCATGTTCCTCAAACCATTCCTGAACAATGTGTGCAGTGTGGCAGGGCACATTATCCTGCTGAAAGAGGCCACTGCCATCAAGGATCACCATTGCCATGAAGGGGTGTACCTGGTCTGCAATGTAGTAGTACATGTCAAGGTAACATCCACATGAATGCCAGGACCCAAGGTTTCCCAGAGCGTCCCAATTGTCCCCGCCAGCTTGTTTCTTCCCATAGTGCATCCTGGTGCTATCTCTTCTCCAGGTAAATGACACACATGCACCCAGCCATCCACATAATGTAGTAAAAGAAAATGTGATTCATCAGACCAGGCCAACTTCTTCCATTACTCGATGGTCCAGTTCTGATGCGCATGTGCCCATTGTAGGCACTTTCAGCGATGGACAGGAGTCTTCATGGGCACTCTCACCGGTCTGTGACTACACAGCCCCACACACAGCAAGCTGTGATGCGCTGTGTGTTCTGACTCCTGTCTATCAGAGCCAGCATTAACTTTTTCAGCAATTTGAGCTAAAGTAGCTCTGCTGTGGGTTGTAATGAGATAATCAATGTTATTCACTTTACCTGTCAGTGGTTTCAATGTTTTGTGGCTGATCAGTGTATGTGCCATATGTCTATGTGTATTTGTTGTGCATATATATGTGTGTGTATTTGTGCACATGCACGGGCATGTGTGTGTGTGTGTGTGTGTGTGTGTGTTTGTTTTTGTTTCTGTGTCTCTGTGTCCTTGCATGGGTGTGCAGCCATCCAGCAGATTGCTATTACCTGCTGCATTTCCATTCCACTGTAATTTACCTCATCCAAATCAGACACCAGGTTGCATAGTTGTACTGTGAAGGAGCAATAATTGCCTTGCTTAATTAGCCTTAACACTTTGTCTGACTGTGCTCAATAGCAAGGCCCTCTAATTGGCAGTAGATGGTATGTTTAGCAAACTCTTACAGCAAAAATAATTAGATGGAAAAATAAATAAATCAATGAATGAATATATAAAAATGTGATTCACAGAAGCTCTCCAATCACTCTCGCTATAATTGAAGTCTCACTTTATGGCACATACACTGTTTGCAACTAAATACTTTTTTTAACCTCTATTCATCCAGGGAAAGTCAACCGATGACATCTTCTTTCTAGCCAAGTCCTGCTTGACATTCACACAAGCAGGTATGACCATGCCTTTGATCTGCTGCACATCTTTGTATTGTTCACATCTTCTGCCATTGCCCACTTCACAACTCCATCGGAAAAGTGCCTTGCCCAGTGGCACCCAAGAAAAATTCCTTCTTGCTCACTTTACTCAACTATGTTTTTCCAGCAATTCCATATAATGTTACTACCAATATGGTCTGATGGCCCCTGATAGCTTACCTCAATGTTATTATGACATTAAAAAGAAAAGACACCAGGGTGTGCGGGTAGCATAGCAGTCTATCCCGCTGCCTACCAACATGGGGATCACCTGTTCGAATCCCCGTGTTACCTCCGGCTTGGTTGGGCATCCCCACAGACAAAATTGTCCGTGTATGCGGGTGGGAAGCCAGATGTGGATATGTGTCCTGGCTGCTGCACCAGCACCTCCTCTGGTCAGTCGGGGCAACTGTTTGGTGGGGAGGGGGAACTGGGGGGAATAGGGTGATCCTCCCACGCACTACCTCCCCCTGGCGAAACTCCTCACTGTCAGGTGAAAAGAAGCAGCTGGCGACTCCACATGTATCGGAGGAGACATGTAGTAGGTCTGCAGCCCTCCCCAGATTGGCAGAAGGGGTGGAGCAGTGCAGTAATTGGCCAGATACAATTTGGGAGAAAAAGGGGGAACCCCCCCCCCCCACAAAAAAAAATGGAAAGACACCTGTCTCTGCAAGGTGTCGACCTTAAGATAAAATCTTTATAGATTACAGTTCAATCTTTTCCATTCATACACTCATTTTTATCCTCTTTTATGGCATAAACCTATTTAGGATTTCATGAGGCTCAATTTCAGAGGGCTTTGGGTGCGATTGAAGATTGAGAGTATGAAAGCATATGACAGGACACACATAGATGTATTCTAACTCAAAATCACACTTATGCACATCTTGGATTTTCTATGTCATCTAACATGCATGTGTTTGGCGTGTCGGTGAAACCCATGGTATGCAGAGGAGAAGCCACACTAGTCTTGTGAGAACACGTGAAGCCGATAAAGAAAGGTTAACCCCCAAGCTATCGTACCACCCCACGAGTAACCTCATTATTTCACTAAAATAATCACACTTTTCAATCGCTGCATCTTGAGAACTAAAATTTAGCTTTTTTTTCTATACAATCAAGTTTTCAAGGAATGCTGTGACTGTCAGCTGACTTGGATGGAGTTAAGAAGAAGTGCAAACAGAGCCCACGTCCTCTCAGCCCTTCAGGAGCTGCTGAGTGGTGACCTTCACTTGGCTAAGCTAAGTCAACAACAAGATCAGCTCTTTCTCCCAGTGTAATATCAATCACTCAGCTCTTATTTCTCAATGGGCATGGGTGTGTGTGTGTGGGGGGGGGGGGTAAGGGGGGTAACGGGAGGGAGTGAGGTAAAGAGAAAGAAACAGAGAACAGAGGATGAGGAGAGGAGGATGACAGAACAAATAGATACTGAGGGGGGGAGAAACAGTGAAGAAAATCCATGAGGTGACAAGAGGAAAAAAGAGAGGAACAAGGAAATGAGGTAAACGAGAGAGTGATGGACACATATAAAGAAAGAGAGAGAGGAGGTCATCCGGAAAAAAAAAATGTTTGTGTTTGCATGGGTGAGATGGAAGGAACAATATTTACAGAGGTGGGACAAATGGGTTAAAAAAATGGAAAAAAAAAAGACAAGACAATGTGGGAAGGGTTTTTGTGTGTGTGTGTGTGTGTGTGTGTGTGTGTGTGTGTGTGTGTGTGTGTGTGTGTGTGTGTGTGTGTGTGTGTGTGTGTGTGTGTGTGTGTGTGTGTGTGTGTTCATCAGTGCGATAGGAAGGGAGGAGGGTTATTGACACACAATTAATACCAATATACCCGCTTCTGTCGGACTGTAAAGCGGATCAGCCTTTGCAATTTGCTGCCGAGATGAAGCAGGGAGCCTTCATTTGTGTGAAATAAATGACCGCGACTGCCACGTTAGTGGCATGCGAATGTACCACCGAAGAAGAGCTTTCCTCTCTTTAAGCCCTGGCTGAAGTGATGATAATGAGTCTCCTCATCCTTCAGTGTGCATATTATAATCACTATCGCTGAGATGCAGGCTATAACATAACTGTGAGGTCAGTGCGCTCATTCTTGTTTATGGAGCTTTTTTTTGTGACTGGAGGGTGATATTTAGCAATCTGTGATAAGCACAGCATTCGATTAATTCATCTCAATGAAGCGTCCTTCATTCAGAGCGGTAGTTTCATCATGTAATAAATGCAAATGAAAGCAATCACAGGCTTATGGGCTTATACGTGGTAAAAAGAAAACAATAAAAAATAAAGGCAGCTTATGTGATTTTCCCGCTGGTGAGTGTCTTTTCAAATGATCACTGGGAATGGTGTTGCCAAATATTTGCCTTTGAAATCATTTTGAATTTTATCTTTTAGCTTATTCTCACTTTGAACCGACATGCTCTCATCTAAGGAAATATCCTAATGCATTATAATGTTGCAAGCCCTTACATACTTGCCTCTATAAGGCCCTCATGTAGTTTTAATGACACTTCAGTCAGTAAGATTCATGTCCTAATGATGGTGTAGCAATAACCATACTCCAGCAACTTATTCAAAATTGTGACATTGGTCTGAATTTCAACTGATATATGTTCAAGAACCTTCCATCACAGGACTAGAAATGGGAAATTATGTTTGTCACAGTGAGAAGGCCAAATGTGTAACAGACCTCTTTAGTCACCTATCTCTGCTAGTAAGAGATGCGCCAGTCAGTCTCTGCAAGACTTCAGGCAGCTGCTGGCCAAATGCAGCTACGGTGGACGGACCCATGTGGCGAGTGGCAATTACATCTTTGCTGACATCAACAGGCCAGGCCAATAATGCCTCAAATTTAATGAGAAAATTATCTGACACAGAAGACATGGTTGGCAAGACAGTCAGATCAGAAACAACTATCCCTTTAGGTAACACCAAATCAAGGGTGTTACCACTGCAATGACTCGACTCTTGAACAAACTGAGTGAACCAAAACGTATCAACAAGCACCAGAAAGGCTTCACTTAGAGAATCAGAAGCCTTATTCAAATGAATAGAATAGAATAGAATACACTTTATTTGAAATTTGTACATATATACAATGAAATTCAGTCTCTGCATTTAACCCATCCCAGCTGTGTAGCTATAGAGCAGTGGGCAGCTGTAGCACCCAGGGACCAACTCCAGTTCTTCTTTCCATTGCCTTGCTCAGGGGCACAGACAGGAGTATTAACCCTAACATGCATGTTTTTTTAATGGTGGGAGGAAACCAGAGCACCCGGAGGAAACCCACACAGACACGGGGAGAACATGCAAACTCCACACAGAAAGGACCTGGGGGGCATCTAGGTGGTGAGGACTATCCTGTTGCCTACCAACACGGGGACTGCCGGTTTGAATCCCAGTGTTGCCTCCGGCTTGGTCTGTGGGTGGGAAGCTGGATGTGGGTATATGTCCTGGTTGCTGCACTAGCACCTCCTCTGGTCAGTTGGGCCGCCTGTTCAGGAACTGGGGGGAATATCATGATCCTCCCACACACTACAACCCTCTGGTGAAACTCCTCACTGTCAGGTGAAAAGAAGTGGCTGGTGACTCCACATGTATTGGAGGAGGGACGTGGTAGTCTGCAGCGCTCTCCGGATTGGCAGAGGGGGTGGAGCAGTGACTGTGACAGCTCAGAAGAGTGGGGTAATTGGCCCATTATAATTGGAAGAAAAAGAGGGGGGGGACCTGGGATGGCCTGGAGTTCGAACCAAGGACCTTCTTGCTGTGAGGCAACAATGCTAACCACTGGGCCACCGTACCACCCATATAATCTTGTAATCACCAAGAATTAGAATCTCATCAGATTGAGTATCAAGACATGAGACAAATTCGCCAAATTCTTCAAGAAATAGTGAGTAAGGGCCAGGAAGTCGATAGAGTATCACAATCTGGACTGAGCCGAGCTTTTTTTTCATAGCTGAGGGGGATGAACTTTGAATAAGAGCCTCAAAAGATTTGCCTGAGCTACATGGGCACCCCTCCGTCTCCACCTCAAGCTGATGTGTGGTGAGCTTACCTCAACCATCAATCACATGGTGGTGGTTGAGTTGAGTTTACCCCTTCACTGTAAAGTGCTTTGGGTGTCTAAATAAAGCACTATATAAATGTAATCCATTATTATTATTATTATTAATATCATTATTATTATTAAATGCATCACAGTTGACACAGGATCACCCGTTTTCATGGTGCTCCGTTTAAAAGACTGATCTCTTTCTCGCTTCCCCAACTAAAAAAAAAAAAACGTTTAATAAACCCTTGTCATGTAAAATACAGCCGGAGCTCTGTTGAAATTTTGAAGAGCTTCCTCTTCCCTTCATAGGAGCCATATCTCATTAGTGAGGTCCTCTGTACAGCAAAGGTTTTAAAACTTGTTTCAGCCTTGCACCCAAATGATCTTTGCCAGGGATGCCGGCTCACTAAATCATTAACACGTGTGATGTAAAAAGACTGCATGGCCTATTTTGGAACCGGTCCCTAAAATGAAACACAAGTTATGCCATTATTTTTTTCTCTCTTCATAGTTTTCTGTTTTGATATGACTTTGCTTTGCGAATATACATGATTTACAAGTTGGTACAGATCTATAAAACCACACATACATCTTGATCAAGTTTGTTTCTGTGTTCACATGTTTGGAAAGACAACTAAAGAAGAAGAACGAAGCAAAGTTAGACAGAGAAAAGAAGTCTTTGGTGCATGTTTGTACCCTTGCATAACTAACATGGCCTGTCACAAGGGCTTATTTCTTTTATATGTGCCTCCTGGAAATATTTTACAACACCCTTGAAGTCATAAAGGGCTTTTGAAGCCTGCCCAGTCCCATAAAAGCTCAACATCTGGTACTGGATGGCAGCATCACAGATAGCAGCAAAATGAAATGTTATGTTTATAATGGCAATGGTCTATATTTATGAAAGCATTCAGGGTGGCTTTGCTTTGAAGTAATGATAGGGGACACATACAGGTGCAGTCCCTGAGACCAGCACTCTCTCACCCGGGGCCACACGTCCATGTCATGTGACGGCCTGTACAGGTACGTCAACGAGCATATATATATATACACACACACAAACATACAAATGAATGCATCACTGTTGTCATATTGAATACACTGTCTCAACTTAAAAAAAATAAGTATATCTAAAAAAAAAACTCAACTGTACACTTATTTCACTTTGAATGGCAAATGGCTAATCTTGAAATTTCCAAAATTGGAGTTGTGAGTTTTAATGGCACTGAGAATTTGCACACACATCCTTGACAGTCACACTCTTTCGCACACACATACATGAATACACATGTGCATGTGCACACGCGCATGTGCGCGCTTACACACACACACACACACGTGTCATTTATAAGGCATCCAAATGTGAGGCCAAGTCATATTTTTCAGCACATGACAGTGATGACTAAAATATGGCAAAAATGGCACCATGGGAGAAGAATAAAAAGAAATACATCCCAGCTTTTTATCATGCAACACTCCAAAACACACACTTATCAGTGCAAACATTCAAACGGGCACACAGACACGTTTGGTAAAAGATGTCTTACATTCACAACACATTACTGCTTCTCGACATGAGCCGGCGGACATGAATACGTGTAGATAA
This sequence comes from Lampris incognitus, assembly GCF_029633865.1. Taxonomy (NCBI): domain Eukaryota; kingdom Metazoa; phylum Chordata; class Actinopteri; order Lampriformes; family Lampridae; genus Lampris; species Lampris incognitus. Next base: position 105,521,670 of record NC_079212.1, on the reverse strand, counting down.
GCCACCAAAGAGGGCCTCCACATACACACTCTATTACAAAGATGTTTTAGGCTCACATGTGAGACATCACTTTACATTTGATGCTACCATACAGTTACTGTTACAACACACACACACACACACACTCTCTCTCTCACACACACACACTCTCTCTCTCTCTCACACACACACACACACACACACACACACACAGGTAGATACTATATTCACAGCTTTGATCTGCACCACATCTTGCACAACAACGCTAGCCCCCCTGCACACACACATACAGAGAGAATCGATTGCATGGTATGCTTGCTCCATGCTGGAGAAATTACTATCTAAATAATGGCCATGGACTGGTTTCACAATCACAAGTCATTTATAACTGTACACAATGGGTGAGTCGTGGCCATGAAAGTACATTTATAAATGTCTTGTATTTTCATGAACGGGTGCTTGTGGTTTATGTGTTATAAGAAGCAGGAGCCCACTGTAATTGATATGGTTTTAAATGTTGCCAAATCAAGGGTACATGAGTAGCAGAACGGTTTAGTCGTAAATCACATAGTCCAGTAATCAAGCCGTCACACCTTAAAATCATCATTCATTTGGTTGTATGTTGTGTTGATTTGTTACATTTAATCAATGTTGTCGCAGCTCCTCTCTGTGGACCCCATAAGTATTCAGTTTAATTTGATTGCAGTTGTAAAATTGCATTTCTACAGGTTAGATTAGATTAGATTACATTAGATTACATTAGATCAGATCAAATCAGATTACATTAGATTAGATTACATTAGATCAGAGAAACTGAAATCAAAATGAATAAAACTTTAGTGATACCTGCAGGAAGGAAAAGTAATTTAAACAGCAGGTAAAATATTTTACCAGTGCACAGGATATAATGCTATTATCCCCTTTCCTCATGCCAGCATTCGTAGTGAAGACCTTAAATACCAGACCAAAATGTATTATTTATGTATTTATCCATTTTATGACCCAGTGCATTGACTTGTCACAAGCCACCAAGCAGCACATCAAGCTACAAATTGATGTGCCAAGCTATCAACCTCGCAACAAACAGCAGCATTTACTAAACTACCTAAACCAGTTTTAATGATGAGCTGGTGAGTGCAGGCATTACACTGATATTATTCCCGTGGGACCCCTTCCCTCACCTGTATTTTATTGGGTTAGGCCCACAACACTTCAACAACATTCAACTTCCTCTTATACAAGTGTCATAGAATCAGCCCTTTAAAAACCTACTCACAGCACACTTGGCAAAGGTCTGCCCATGTAAACCAGTATATCTCTATACAGACTATTCCTCTCCACACTGCCCTTACTTTCACTTGGGCAAACAAATGTGACATCATAGCTTACCACTGTAAAGAAATACCATAAAAACAAACACCGAAATTCCTACAGCAGCTGGGATGCCAGACAAGCACAAGTCAAATAACAAGAGAACACTGTGAGACATTTAACAAAAGTAAACTATAGAAAAAAACAACTTTTTTTTCATTACCACAGATACTTTAAACCACTAATTTTACAGTAAATATCACCTAAAAACATCATAATCACCTTAAAATGGTGATGAAGAAAGGAAGGGTTACCAAAAAAATACTCCAAATTTTATGTCTTTATGCATGCTTAATAACCCAAGTAAGAAAATCACAGCAAGTTGAATCAGTTCATCCGGACACAACGTTTACTGAGAGAGAAAAATTTCATCACTCATCTAAGTGACCTTTTCACTCTCAAATGAACCCCAGAAACAGCCACGGACGGAATCAGTGATCGGTAAAAACAACATCGCGGACCCTGAAGTGGAGCAACTGGGGACGAAAGTTTCAGCCTGCCTCACAAATGTGAAGGTGCCACCATCCAACATCGGTAGAGACAAGAGGAAAGCTTTTATGACTCTCAGTAAGGACAATAACAAAATCATCCTTCGGCATGCAAAGACAGATTCACTGTTGTATTAAACCAGACAGACTATCATGAAAAAGTTATGATGTTACTTAGCAACATGAATAGTTATGAGCCCCTGAAACGAGATCCAGGCAGTGGTTACAAGAAAAAGTTAATAGATTGTCTGAAGCTGTAAGAACAGGACAATGCTATTGACAGATTTTTGTACCATAGCTTATACCCAGAGGAAGCTACACCTAGTCTGTATGGTTTACCTAAGATACATAAGCCAGATGTGCCATCATGGCCTATTGTTTGTATGATTAACTCAGTGACCTGTAACATCTCTAAGTTTCTTACATCTGTTCTTAACCTGTTGTAGTGATGAACATCACATTCAGAACACTGGATGTTGTGGATAAGGTGTGAGACACCATTATGGAGGTGGATGAAACTATGGCCTCTTATGATGTTAAGTCTCTCTTCATGTGCATTCCTGTTGATGAAGCAGTGGAGATAGTCTGTATGAAATTACAAAATGATCCCACCCTTAGCAACAGGACCACCCTTAACACTGACAAAGTGTGTCTGCTCCTGAAGTTGTGTCTTCAGTCCTCGTATTTCACATACAGACGGCAGTACTACAGGAAGAAGGATGGGTGTGCTATGGGTTCCTCAGTCTCACCCGTACTGGCCAAATTGTAGATGGAAGAAGTGGAAAAGAGGGTTCTGATGTCCTATCCAGGGACACCGCCTTGCCATTAGTTCAGAATGGTGGATGATACCTGGGTTAAAATTAAATCTCAGGACGTACAACATTTTACCAACCACATTAACTCTGTGGACAACCACATCAAGTTCACCAGGGAGGATGTGAAAAATGACAGGTTATCCTCTTAGACTGTGAAATTGAAATTGGTGATGAGGGACATTTGATTGTTGATGTTTATCACAAACCAACACATACTGATCAGTACTTAAGATTTGACTCTCATCATCCACTGGAGCACAAACTAAGAGTCATCAGGATGCTGTACCCCTGAGCTGACAATGTCCCTACTGACACAGCGGTCGGGGAAGAGGAGAAATCCCACATTAAATGGACCCTGGTTAAGTGTGGTTAAAGTGTTTGTCAAATCGAAGAGAGGAGAAGGACGACAGCTGCCGAAGTGTAAACCAGTGGTGATTCCGTACGTGGTGGGAGTGTCGAAACAGTTGAGATGTGTATTTTCCAAACACCATGTCTCGGTTGCTTTCAAACCCCAAAACATGCTGCACCAGAAACTGGTCCTCCCCAGGGATCGGGTCCCCTGGCACAAACAGAACAATAGTGTACGCTGTTAAGTGCCAGGAGGATTGCGGTGACTTGTACATTGGCAAAAATAAACAATCGCTAGTCAAGAGGATGGCACAACACAGAAGAGCTAACGTGGGTGTCTGGGTGGCATGGTGGTCTATTCTATTGCCTACCAACACGGAGATTGCCAGTTTGACTCTCTGTGTCACCTCTGGCTTGGCCGGGCGTCCTTATAGACACAATTGGCCGTGTCTGCAGGTGAGAAGCCGGATGTGGGTATGTGTCCTAGTCACTGCACTAGCGCCTCCTCTGGTCGGTCAGGGCGCCTGTTCAAGGGGGAGTGGGAACTGGGGGGAATAGCGTGAAACTCCCACGTGCTATGTCCCCCGTGGTGAAGCTCCTCGCTGTCAGGTAAAAAGCAGCTGGCGACTCCACATGTATCGGAAGAGACATGTGGTAGGTCTGCAGCACTCCCCAGATCGGCAGAGGGGATGGAACAGCAACTGGGATAGCTCAGAAGAGTTGGGTAATTGGCCGGATACAACTGGGGAGAAAAAGGGGGAAAAAGCCGCAAAAAAAAAAGAGCTAATATGTCAGGCCAGGACTCCTCAGCCTACACCTATGCCAGTGGTCACTTTTTCAAGGATGAGGATATGCACATCCTTGATAGGGAGGAACGATGGTTTGAACGGGAAGTCAAAGAATAGAATAGAATACACTTTATTTGTCATTTGTACATAAATACAATGAAATTAACTCTCTGTGTTTAACCCATCCTAGCTGTGTAGCTAGGAGCAGTGGGCAGCTGCCGGGGAATGGTTTACTCTTGGTTTACCCTTTCAGGGTAATGACAGCTGGGTAGACTGTGCCCGGGGATTTGAATTCAGTGTTTCCTTCTCCTAGCCTTTGCCTAAACAGGCATCAACCCACAAGGCAGCAGGTGGATTTGAAATCAGAGTTCCCTTCTCCTATCCTACAGTGTTGGCTGGACTGGGCAATATGGGAAGTTCCATACAGGCATGCAGGAGGACCAGCTCTATCAGTAGGGACGTCGTCCTTAGCCAAAGGGCCTTTGCTGAGGTAAGGTGCTACCCCTCTACAGCCTGTGGTTGCAGTTTAGCGTCTTACCCAGGACAGTGGGTAAGACCAATGCAGCGAATAAGGGGACAGCCCAGGAACCGCCGCCACAGCTGGGATGCGAACCGGTGTGTGCTGCACCACAGACGACAACGTTACCCAGTCAACTAAAGGGTCCGACCCGTTAACCAAGGGCTAACGTGTCTACTTATTTGTGCATGCTACACTACCCCCCTCTATCAGGAAGCGCGTCCCCGTGCTTCACCATATCAGCTCCCTATGCCCTCACGCCTCTGGGCACACACGCTTCCGATGGCCTCACAGTCTCACCATCCCACTTCTGACACCAATGTAGCAAATTAGGGGGGGGCAGTCCTGGAACTGCCGCAGCCAAGACATGAACCCGGATCTTCCACACCGCCGTCCCTCTTCACATAGAGGCCATCTACAGTGCTGCTTGAAAGTTTGTGAACCCTCCAGACATGGTCACTGTTTTTGTAAAAAACATTAAAATAAGCTTATTACACATACATCCAAATCCCAATTTGTAAAGCACACCCTCCAAATAATGGACACACACAAAAAGAGATATATTTTCATTATTTAATTCAACAAAGGTAGTTTATTTCACAAAAACTGAAAATTTAACATATGCAAAAGTATGTGAACCCTTGTATTAGTAGCTTGTGGCTCCTCCTTTTGCAGCCATTACTTCAACCAAACGTCTTCTGTAACCACTAACCAGTCTCTCGCATCTGCTTATGGGGCTTTTTGCCCACTCCTCCTTGCAGAACTCAGCCAGTTGAGAGAGGTTGGAGGGACATCTGGTATGTACCAACTTCTTCAGGTCTCGCCACAACATTTCAATTGGATTAAGATCCGGACTTTGAGTGGGCCTATCCAGAGTACGAATCCTCTTTCTCTGAAGCCATTCCTTTGTAGTTTTGCTGGAATGCTTTGGGTCATTGTCTTGTTGCATAATCCATTTTCGTCCCAGATTCAACTCCCTGACTGATGGCAGGAGATTCTGGTCAAGAATTTGTTGATATGCCGGCGAATTCATGGTTCCTTGGATAATATGGAGTCGTCCAGGTCCAGAAGCAGAAAAGCAGCCCCAGACCTTCACATTTGCACCACCATGCTTCACTGTTGGGAGGAGGTTCTTTTCTTCATATGCAGTGTTGGCTTTTCTCCAAACATGTTGGTTTTGATTGTGACCAAATAATTCTATTTTGGACTCATCTGTCCAGAGAATGGACTTCCAGAAGGTCTCTGGTTTGTCCAAGTGCTCTCTGGCAAAGTTGAAACGGGCAGCTTTGTTCTTTTTTGAGAGCAGAGGCTTCCTTCTAGCAACCCTCCCATGAATGTCATGGCTATTCAATTTTCGTCTGATTGTAGACGCATGCACATTTGTCCCAGATGCTATCAGAGAGGTCTGCAACTCTCTAGAGGTGATGTGTGGGTTGGCCTTTACCTGATTTATTATTTTTCTGGTGCTTCTGGGTGATAGTTTTGATGGGCGTCCACTTCTAGGCAGAGTTGCTGTCATGTTGAAGGCCCTCCATTTGTAAATTATTTGTCTTACAGTGGATGGATGGAGCTGGAATCTTTTGGAGATGGTCTTATATCCCTCCCCAGACTGATGGGCTATCACTACCCTCTTCTTCATGTCCTCGGATATCTCCTTTGCTCTCGGCATTGTTGATTTGTATGGGACCACAGTGGTTTGGTTGGTTTCCTCTCTCTTTTAATTAGTGCAGGCCAAACCCTTTCCCAAGGATGTCTCATTTCATTGGTCTGCTTAAATGATTAATTAAGCACCCAAATATGTTTCACTCGAGTCTGTTACCTGCTTGACTTAACCAATGCAGCTGGGGGTTCACTTACTTTTGCACATACACTAATTCCATGTTTCATGTAGTTTTTGGGCTACTTAAACAAGTCCCACTAAACGAGTACCCTGCAACTGATAAACATATATCTGACATTTCATACATAAAAAATGGTGATGATAAAATAAGAAAATCATGGTAAAACAACAGAAACATCTAAACTGCTCAAGGGGTTCACATAATTTCAAGCAGCACTGTATGTGAAGAGGGAATGACCATCCCTGAACCAGGAGGGATGGGGGCTGAGAGTACATCTGTCACCATCTTACAATGCTGGGATTGCAAATATTCCCCAACACTCTTAGTCCATGGGCCAGAGCCCAAAATTTCCTATTTCGGTACACTCAAGGTGGCAAAACTTACTTATAATTTTTGAAAGGATCCATGTCTGTAGATGATATTTTGGTATGATAACCATTCCTGAGTGGCAGCTGTATCACAGTTATCAGCTCATGAAGTTAACCACCCCTAAAGTAAATTGCATTTTAGACGCTGGTGCATATCCTGGTTTAGCCTCATGGTCAGGACATTTTTCAATGTTCTATAATATTGTCTTTGGTATCATTTTAAAGGGGACCTTCTTAGCTTTCATTCAAGCCCTGTTGTGGATATTTCTCACAAATATAGAGGTCACTTGAGCTCTTCAACCCGTCAATAACACACATCTTTCTGCAATGTTTGCCTAAACTATATACTTTCTTTTAGCCCTGTGACATCTAGGAATATCAGGGACAAAAAACACAAAAACTGGAATACTCACAGGACTGTAAAGATTCAGAAAATGTATAATATACCCATACTATTTCATTGTGTGAGGTGATTGTGAGCCTTAAATGAGAACTAGACCAAAGCCAGTTAGGTCACAAACTGGTCTCTATACATTTGTTTAAATACACAATCAAAATACATGATAAAAAGGAATACCATAGTGAGGTAATGAACTATTTAATATTTTAAACAACATTGACATTTATATATACTTAGTCAATGATACATGTAATCCCATATTATTAGTGGGTATATGTAATGGTAATGGGTAGGGTAATGGGTATATGTGAATATGGTTACATTATTGTTATCAAGCTCTGGGTAACCAAGTCCAGAATCAACATCCTGTGCATCAATAGACTACTACCACAGTAATACCATCAGAATCATCACACTGTCATTCATCAAACTGCTCGTTTCTCTCATCATCTGACTCCCCAAGTTCAAAGTCCAGTTCTGGACCATCCTGCTGTTTTTGGTTACTGCAGGTCTGTAACCTGCACATGTCTGTGCATGGAAGTCCATTTGACAGGCACATGCAGCTTGGCATTTTGCATGAATGCACACACTTGCATGTTAGCATTTCCAAGACCACATCTGGTGCAGGTGGGGAGCGCATCCAGTAAATGGCCATTACATATACCCACTAATGATATGGGATTACATGTATCATTGACTAAGTATATGTAAATGTCAATGTTGTTTAAAATATTAAAATAGTTCGTTACCTCACTATGGTATTCCTTTTTATCATGTATTTTGATTGTGTATTTAAACAAATGTATAGAGACCAGTTTGTGACCTAACTGGCTTTGGTCTAGTTCTCATTTAAGGCTCACAATCACCTCACACAATGAAATAGTATGGGTATATTATACATTTTCTGAATCTTTACAGTCCTGTGAGTATTCCAGTTTTTGTGTTTTGTGTCCCTGATATTCCTAGATGCCACAGGGCTAAAAGAAAGTATATAGTTTAGGCGAAAATTGCAGAAAGATGTGTGTTATTGACGGTTGAAGAGCTCAAGTGACCTCTGTATTTGTGAGAAATAGCCACAACAGGGCTTGAATGAAAGCTAAGAAGGTCCCCTTTAAAATGATACCAAAGACAATATTATAGAACATTGAAAAATGTCCTGACCAAGAGGCTAAACCAGGATATGCACCAGCGTCTAAAATGCAATTTAGTTTAGCGGGTGGTTAACTTCATGAGCTGATAACTGTGATACAGCTGCCACTCAGGAATGGTTATCATACCAAAATATCATCTACAGACATGGATCCTTTCAAAAATTATAAGTAAGTTTTGCCACCTTGAGTGTACCGAAATATCGTCTGGCCCATGGACTATCTGTGAATAGTAAACATGACCATTGTAACTCTAGTTAATAAAGAACGACTGGGATCTTACTCCTACCTAAAATGACCTTGGGCCATCAAAATGACGGCCGGTTTTTAAACTCTATATTCTGTCGAGATAAATACTCAGTTGAGATATTGCAAATGTTAGTATGTTAAGAAACGACTGACACCAAATTTAACATTTTAACAACTATAATATTATTTTTAAACAGTTTGAACTTCAGAGAGACATGGTCGAACTTGAATAGCAAAATAGAAAAAGGGACATTACCTGAAAAAAAAAAAACAGAAAAAAATATATTGCTAATCTAACAAATCTAACAAGGCTTATAAAACGTGAAATGTAAAAAAAAGAACTGAAAATAAATATTGAAACAGTCCCAAACAATGACCGCAACTTAAAAACTACTAGAACAGTCATGGGCCATCAAAATGACGGTCCATGGACAGCCCACAGATTTTAAACTTTATATTCTGTCAAGATAAATACCCTATTGAGATATTAATGCATTGCATTTGTTAATATATCTGTCAAGAAACGACTGACACCAAAATCAACATTTTAACAGCTTTAATAGTTGTCCAATGCCTGTAAATACTGCAACGCCTCGGTTGTAGTCTTGGCGCATCTAATACCAGACATGTTGGCAATAATCAAAAATCAAGTTTAGACTATTACTCTGCACTGGAGAACGCTAATGTGTTTCTAGGACAGAACATTGAACCTTGCAAAGGAAATGATGCGACCAGCATATGTCGTTTTTTTTTTATTTGTTTTAACAACTTTCATTTATATGTTGCAAGATTAATCAACATCAATCAATCAGTATATACAGACATATACACCAGGCGGTTGGAGGTAAATAAAATACAAAATTAATGAAAAAGGAATTAAAAAAAGAACAAAAAATAAATAAAATAAAGAGAGGTTCAGCAGTTCAGACAATTATATAGTTTACACACGTCAAGAGTTTTTAAGGCTTTGGGGTTTGTAGAGTGCTGAATAGTGTGTATGTATTGTTGCACTTCATTTATAAAACATTTTGAATAGAGATTTTCTGTTACAAAATTTGCTTTTGTGAATATGAAATTTTGGTAAAATAATGAAAAGACTTACAAAATAGTATTGTTTTTGTTCTGAATTGCATACATCATAGAAACCAAACAGCCCATCCTTGTAGAGTAATGGAAATTGGACAGAAATGTTACAACGAATATATTAAGCAAAATCTTTCCAAAAAATCACAATATAAGGACAGTATAAGGAAAGATCACAGACAGTTCCAAAATAAGTGTATGGTCGTTTCACTAACAAGACCACAGAAAGTTCAATTAACATCAGTGTCATTTTTCTTGCAAATAATGTTTTGTTGGCTAGCATCGATGGAGAAGTTTGAAACAGACGTCTCAAGGTTTGTCTGTGATCAAGTAACTTGAAGACAAGGTCCAAACTTTTTCCTGGTGGATATTGGAAACAAATCTTCTCCAGTAATGAACAACGCATGGAACAGTTTTAATAGCCAACATACGTACGTCATAGATAGTGACATGACGAGCACGATGACATGCAAATTATGCGCCGTCATTTTGACGACTCATGGTCATTTTAGGTAGCTCTTATCATAACTTTTTTTTTGTGTGTAATTGGTCTAAAACTCACCTTAATGCAAATATATACAATTTCAGCAGCATAAACGGAGTGGCATGTCTGTATCTTTCTTTTTTTTCCCACAAAGTTATTAAACTTTGAAAACCAAAAACCATCAAAATGACGGCCTTGGTCGTTCTTGTGTTGGTCACGGCAATTTGCATATGAAAGCAATGGTTTTCGGTCGTTATGCAACTGCGTGGTTTATAAGGGTGGGGATGGATACCTGCAGTCAGTTGATACTGAAGAGGTCACTTAGATGAGTGATGAAATGTTTCTCTCTCAATAAATGTTGTGCCCAGATGAACTGATTCAACTTTCTTTGACTCCAAATTGAAGGTTATTTTTGAAGAAAAAAAAAAGATGGAATTAAAGGTGATAAAATCATGCATATATCTAGCCGTTAAATATACCCGCTTCTCCTGATGCCTATGGCAGTATGCACTGGACAGAAAGCGAGGCGACACCATGGCCGGGACCCCAGTCCATTACAGGACTGACACATGCACAAATAGTCACAGCTACACCTTCGGGCAATTTACACCACCAAACCTCCGACTAGACCACAGTACGAGTTGAATCCAGGACCTTGTTGTTGTGAGGCAACAGTGTTTACCACTGAGCCATCATGCCACCCATACATTGTTTGGCTACCCATATATATCAATTTTCAGATATGAAAAATTTATTAAATGCTAACCCATGATAACCCATGAACTGGGTTTATCATAATTCAGTGCATGTGCCTTTTTTGGAATGAATTTTAGGTGTCCAATTCTGTTTTGGATTGGGTACCCCACTTGCAAAGTAAAATTCTGTACTCGAACATTTAACATTTGTGAAAACTAAATTAAAGTTGTTTGAGGGACTATTTTTATGGTAATGTATTACATTTTAATTGCTATGTTGAAAATTCCCCCCAAGCCCCAATGAAAATCAAAACTTTGTTACATTGATTTACCGTTTGCCTATCTGTCAATTGCTGAGTACATCCTGTGCTTTCCTGCCAAATCTTTACTGGCGGAAAATTGTGAGCAATTTGCTACATTCTTCAATGACAAAATTATTGCCATTACAAAGAACATTAGAGCCTCAAGAGCCAGAAATTAACCTATCCTCCAGTTCTCCAGAAATATCACTGGCACCATGTCTCACTTTGAGCCTCTAGACCTTAAAAAAAATCTAGACAACATTGTTGGGCAGTTCAGGTCCTCCACCTGCTGCTTGGAGCCCCTCCCAACCACATTTTTAAAACTGTTTTTAATTGCTTAGCACCTGATGTATTAGAAATGTATTCTCATCAAAATAACTATTTGACATCAAACAACCTTCTAGATATTTATCAGTCAGGTTTTCAATCTGACCACAGCACAGAAACAACAGTTATCAAAGCTGTGAACGATCTGCATATGAACACAGACTCATAAACTATCTGTTCTTGTGTTCCTGGATCTCAGTGCCACCTTCAACACTGTTGACCTTGATATTTTACTAGAGATTAGAAAAATGTGTTGGCCTCTCTGGCCAGGTGTTGAACTGGTTCAGAACCTACCTACAGGGCATATGAAATATGTTATATGAATAAAGTTTGATTTGACTTGACTTACATATTTGTAGACTAGCATTTTTTCCAATATGCATGTTATATTTATGCCTTTTAAATTTAAATTGATTGCTTCAACTTTGCTGATTAAACAGAAATGAAAAAAAATATTTATAAAAATTCACAGTGCTAGAGGCCATGTGTAATGATCCACAACTGTTTTATTCCAAGCAACGTGACAGTGAATTTTGGAAATCACAGTAATCTAAAACAGTGTGCTGCCTCATTTACCAACATTAGGTGGAAATTCCCATAAGCAGCTTTAATATCTGTGGAAAAAAAAACAAAAAATAAGAAATGTGGTTTTCAATTAAAACCTTTTGCTTTTATTTTACAGGACATCTGTAAATGTATATTTCCAAAGTCTTTTCATGTAATTTTACCAAGAATTCCATGCAATTTTGCAAAATATAAAAAAGTTAAATAAATTCATATGATCCTTAAAGTACAGAAAAAAATCTACAAACATGTTTTTTATATATATATATATATAATCCTGGGTGTAGCTACACTGGTCCAGTGAAATAATGGCCACGCATATCACAGATGTCTTTTCAAGATTTATTTTATACCCCTCTCTCTATCCTCAGCAGACACCATGAAAACTACAAGAAAATAAAAGACGAAGTTTAAAATATACGTCCCTCATTCTGTTTAAAGTCTCTCAAGATAGTGTCCGTTGATTAACAGGCCCAAATGTTAGCATAACACAAATGCGATGAAATCAAATAAAGTTGCAGAAAGCGTATCATATTGTCATATTGTTCACGTAAAGCCACATCAACAAACATTATAACACAAATATAAAACAAATGAAGCACATTTACTGTGTGCGCCTCTTGAACCACATGTAGAATAAAGTTATTTTGGGGACTATATACAGAGATGTCTTTCCTCTGCATCCATGTTGGTTCTGACCCATAATGCAATGGCTATGCCCTTAACTAAACTCTGGTCATGTGATCCGTTACGCTCTCATTTCAAATAAACCTTGCATAAAGGGCACTATTTTTTTAACTAAACATTAATTTACCGTGGTATATTTCAGATAATTTTGTATCCCTTTTAACCGCTTATTTGTTAAATTTTAATCGTTTTTTAATGGCTGAATGAACTCAATTTATTACAGAAACATACAATAAACATCTCAATAAAACATGTCTCTGAGACAGTTACACCTGGTATGTAATACCAGAAAAAATCCTTGCGAAATGTTTGTTTACAGGATCTGAATTGTTTGCATTCATGCAGTTAATAATGTACTTAGATCAAATGAGTGCATTTATATAGTAGCACCTGTCTTGTACGAGGAACCAGAGTGCTTTACATGAAACAACTGCACCACATCACAGTGTGGGTGGCCCCCGTGGGAACTGAGCTCCTAACATTTTCAGCAGGTGCAGCCAACCCATTTAGACCTTGTCAGATAATTCCATTTTCCTTGGAGAGGTGGAGGGGGAGCACAGGGTCATGGTTTCAGACTGCAGGCAGTGCCTCAAATGTGTAATGAATCTCCTGTTGTGCGTAAACAAGGAAAACAACAGAAGAGGAGAAGAGCATAATAGTGTGACTATATATTCCATCGTTTTTCTTAAAAAACAAAGATAATTGTTCTTTTTCACGTAGCATCACCAAGCACTGGCTTTTTTTTAAGGCTCAACTCAAAGTAAAATTGAATAAATAGCTCCATGTCTATGTTGTGCATACTGTTGTGTCCCGAGAGCTCACAGCTAAACAGCAGGCAGTGCTTATCATACGTGTATGTACGTTAGTGGAATTGATTTCAGCATGGGCTCAAAGCCACTACTGGGTGGGCGTAGGAACGCAAAACCCACTAAATACATCCTACTTCTTCTTCAGGACTTCTGTGTTAAAAGTGTTGTTTAGATCGTTGTTGATTTATTTATTTATATATTCATTCATCTGTTAAATTAATAAATAAGTAACACACACACACACACACACACACACACACACACACACACACTGTACATTCACTGTACATTCAATATGAAATAGCCGGGGCGTCCGGGTAGCGTAGCGGTCTAGTCCGTTGCCTACCAATGCGGGGATCGCCTGTTCGAATCCCCGTGTTACCTCCAGCTTGATCCCCCACAGACACAATTGGCCGTGTCTGTCTGTCTGTGGGTGGGTATGTGTCCTGGTCGCTGCACTAGCGCCTCCTTTGGTCGGTCAGGGCCCCTGTTCGGGGGGATAGTGTGATCCTGCCATGTCCCCCGGCGAAACTCCTCACTATCAGGGGAAATGAAGCGGCTGGTGGCTCCACATGTATCAGAGGAGGCATGTGATAGTCTGCAGCCCTCCTTAGCTCAGCAGAGGGGGTGGAGCAGTGACCGCAACAGCTCAGAGAGTGGGGTGATTGGCCAAGTACAATTGGGGGGGGCATGAAATAGCCAGCGGATTTAGAGGAAAAATTTTTTTCTCCCTTTGACGGCATAGATAAGAGGATTTTAGCCACCATCACATATCACGTTTCATTTAAATGGGTTCAAGGACTGTCCTTCAACCTGCAGTGGACATTGTGTCCATTCCATATCAACCTAAACGCTTGGATGAACTCAATCTAGAAACTGTGAAACTTTCTGCGACAAGATTTATCCATTTATTTATTTTAGAGTCGGCAGGGCATGCTTAATTTCAAAGTCAAAGAGACCAAAGTCAGCTCCAAAGTAGCTTTACTTTTTAAAGGCTACCTCAGGACAGTATTCACATCTTTTTTTCTTCTTCTTCTTCTCGCTGGCTCAAATATAGTGACAAATCTGAAAAATAGATGAAAGGGATGGAGTCTATAACCTCCCGGTTTAATCAATGTAAATATTCAACATTATGTATGGTTTTTACTCTATTAAAATGTGAAATAAAAAAAGATTGATGATAAGCCTCTTGAAATGAGAGAAATGAGAGACTGGCACACATCCTTACAGGTACGAGGGACCCTGCTGTTAATCCCCTGCAACAACATCTTGATGTGGTCTCACACAAGTCTCCAAAAACACATACCAGGAGCTCAAAAGCTTTGTGTGACCACCAGAAAAAGACATTAAAAATGACGTGAAACAAAAGGAAAAAATTAGATAACAAAAAAAATACCAATGTTTGGAGAATATTAAGGATAAAATGAAAAACAAAGACCCTGCTTCTTGTTCTGCACACTTAGTGGTACCAGTGTTTTAATAGAGGTCAATATACAATTTCATTATTATCATTATTATTATTGTTATTAATATTATTATTATTATTATTGGTGTTGTTATTTTATCATTATCATTATTATTTCTTCTTTCACGTTTCCTGTTTTACATCCTGTAGAGGCGGGTCCAAACTATGGACATGAGGCACTATAGGGCAGATGTCACTTGATTGACAGTACTCTTTGTAATATGTGGGCTGTTCCGAGTATGGCGATCTTCCGGACTGCACAGATGTTGATGTTTCCTGGGATACGGTTGGTGAACTTTTCCATTCCCTTCTTCATGAGTCCTAGAGCTCCGATGACCACTGGTGTTGTTTCGGTCTTCATTCCCCACATCCTGTTGATTTCAATCACCAGGTCTTTGTACTTGGTCAGCTTCTCTGTGACTTTCACTGAGTTTTTTTTTTCTGATGGTATTGCCATGTCGATGAGCATGCACCTCTTTTTGCTCCCTGTCCTTGATAACGATGTTGGGCTTATTGGCTTTTATCTCTCTGTCAGTGCGGATGGAGCATGTCCCAGAGGATGGTGACATCATTATTTTCAGTGACCGTTTTTGGCTGATGTTCGTACCACTTCTCAGTTCTCTTGATCTTGTAACTCCTGTAGATCTTCCAGTGCAGGTATGCTGCTGCCTTGTTGTGCCTGTATATGTACTCAGTCTATGCCAGTTCCGGGCAGCCTGAGACAATGGGGTCGATGATTTCTTCGTACATCCCACAGATTCTGCATTTTGGGTCTGTTCCATCTTTGATGACGCGATGGTGATAGGATCTGGTTGCCAGGCTCTGGTCTTGTGAAGCAATTATCAGGCCCTCCATCTCTGCTTTCAGCCTAGTGCTCCTCAGCCACTGGTGTGTCTTTTGTTGGTCTACATCTGTGTCTTTCATTCTTTTTGGGTACTTCCCGTGCATTGCTTTGTCCGCACAGTTTTTTTGCAGTTGCTGCTGGCCATGGTGTTTTGCCTTCTGCTTCACTTGTTTGGCATAGATGGTCGTTGCCTCATTTTCTGTTGGTGGGGTTTCTGGGACAGCAAGCTCTTTCTTGAATTGTGCAGCTTCTTTATTTATGGAGTAGATCTGATGTTTTACTATTCGGAGTGGGTCATCAGTTTTTGTCAGGTATGCATCCAGCTGGATAGCGATAGTCTTGAAGGTCAGTTCAAGTTGAACTAGGCCTAATCCTACTAAAGTTCTTAGTAGGTACAGCCTGTCGATGTCTGCTTTCGGGTGGTGCATTTTCTCCATGGTCAGTATCTTTCTTGTCTTGGTGTCTAGTCTCTAGATGTCATTTGGTTTTCAATTGATGATTTTGAAGCTGTTTGTCACTACAGGTAGCGCTAGGGTGTTGATAGCTACAATTCTGTTAGCCACATTAAGTTCACTCTTCAGTACCATACGCACCCTCCTGTGGTACTCTTTCCAGAACTTCTCCTTCATGTTTGAGTGTTGTATGCCATCTCCTTCATTCACTCCTAGGTACTTGTATGTGCTATCTTGGTCTAGCTCTTTGATTATGGTGTCAGTGTCAAGGTCTAAGTCTGCAATCTTGGTAAGTCTTCCTTTCTTGAAAGTGGCTTTGGCACACTTGTCAATTCCGAATTCCATCTTGATGTCATCGCTGAAGGTATTGATGATGATGAGTAGACCCCTCTGCTGATTGTCGTCCCTGGTAAACATCTTGAGGTTGTCAATGTAGAACAGGTGGGTCAGTTTGCCAGTCTGTGGTTTGTACCCATATCTGCTGTTGTTCAGTAGATTGCTGAGTGGCACTAGTGAAAGGCAAAAGAGCAGTGGTGATAGTGAGTCCCCTTGGAAGATTCCACTTCTGATGTTGATCGGTCTCGATGTTAACGACCCCTCTGCATGATGGAGATTCAGGGTGGTCTTCCAGGTCTTCATGCTCTCTGTGATGAATTTGACAGTTGTTGGGCAGACTCTGTAGATCTTGAGGCTCTTCTCTATCCAGGAGGGGCATGCTGTCAAATGCCTCCCTGTAGTCAAGCCATGCTGTTGACAAGTTTTTTTCGATTTGGCCTCTTGCAATATGGCTTTATTGATGAGTAGCTGGTCCATGCATCCGTAGCTACCTTTCTTACATCCCTTCTGTTCTGCTGGTAACAAGTCGTTTTTGTCGAGGAAGCTATAGGTCCTCTCTGTGATGATGGATCTGATGATCTTGTACATTGTTGATAGGCAGGTGATGGGTCTGTAATTATTTGGGTTCTGTGTCTCCTCTGACTTCGGGAGCAGGTATGTGGTTCCCCATGTGAGCCATTTGGGACATTTCTTTGGATTCTTGATGATATAATTGCAGGCCCATGCGAGGTCTTTGTGGATGTTGGGCAGGTTCTTGATCCAGAAGTTGGCAATTCTGTCTAGCCCTGGTGTCTTCCAGTTGTTGGTCTTGTTGATGGCAGCAGTGGTCTCAGTGGTGTTGATGTCTGACCATTCTTCGTTCTGTATGTATTGTATTGATCTTGTTGCTGCTGGATTCATGTAGCTTCCTAATTGTGTCTTTTGATGTTCTCCCAGATCTTACTCCAGAACTCCTCGACTTCTTCGATTGTAGGTGGTCCGTTGACGTCTATCTTCTTCTTGCCCAGCTAACAATAGTCAAAAGAACTTGCTCCTCTTGTCAAATCCCCTGAGTCTCTGTGAGTTTGCTTGAATCTGTTGTTTCAGCATCTCTTTGACTATTGGTATATAATTCTTCTGTTTGATGTTGAGCTTTTGTTCCAGTTGTTTCCTTTTTCTCTCTTTGATGTTGGTGTTTTTCTCCACTTCACTCAGGAGTGATAGTTGTCTCCGCAGTTTCCTAATCTCCTTCTTATTTAGTGGATAAACTCACCTTGAGTTTATCCACTAAATATTTAATAAATTCCTTAAATACTTTATTATTAATAATAATAAATTAGTTAAGGAATTAGTAAGTTAAATAAATAATATGTTAATTTTAATTTAGTACAATATTAGGTTATTATTAACAACAAATCAGGACTTAAAAACATTATGATATAAAACATTTTTACATAAATTTACTTGAATTTAATTAAATTATCCTTCTTATTTATTTATTCATTCATTTATTTTTATTATTATTGGCATTATTATATTGTTATTATTATTGTTGTTGTTGTTACTATTATTATTATTACAATAAGGACTACTTTGGTGAAGCCAGTGCATTGTGGTACTAGTATTTATATCAACATAATTTTTTTGTATACCGACATAAGCAATAAAAGGGGAATGTGTGCATGCGCACCCACGCACAGCAACACACAAATGTACACACAGAAATTGATACAGGAAGCCTGTACTTCCCCCTGTTGACCCAAGGAGTTTAATGTTACAGAGAAAACAGCACCGTGGAGCCACAGAGAGATTTAGGAAGGACAGAAGGTCTGGGGAAAGCAGTGCAGGCGAGATAGTGAGGAAAAAAAAGAGAGTGTGTGGGTGTGAGAGAAAGAAAGTTTGTTTGGGACAGAAAGAAAGTGGGAGTGGTACAGAAAGAAAAAAAAGAAAGGAGAGAGAGAGAGATCCGGAACATCTGGCCTCCTGGACAGAGGATTGTGACAAGTCAGCTGTCGTGTCTCTCAACCCCTCCTCCAAACACACACACACACACACACACACACACACACACACACACACACACACACACACACACACACACACACACACACACACACACACACACACACACACACACACACACACACACACACACACACACACACGCACATCCACATTCTGCTGACCCAACACACTCTGCCAGATCAGCAGAGTCCTGTAGTGTTGAAGATGTATTATATATAGTAAACATTAAAATGTAATGTGGAGAAGAGAGACAGTGAGAGGGAGCGAGAACGATGGGACAGAGAAGGATAGCCAGTTGGCAAAGGGAGGATGAACTGGGGCAGAAAGAAAGAAAGAGAGAGAAGGAACAAAGTGAGCTAGAGAAAATAAAAGAAAAGGTGAGGATGAGTGTAACAATATTCATCCATAGTATTCGTACACATATGTATACACGTGCACATGCACACTCTCTCTCACACACACACACACACACGCACACACACACACACACACACACACACACACACACAGCCATATTTGTGTGAGCTTTGTTTGATTGACGGTGACAGGTTTGCACTACTGAGTAAAACATAACCCATGAGAAATCTGCTCAATGTTGAATTTAGGTCAAATAAGAGTTAGAAATAATCTTAACATTTGCTTTAACCCACACATAGTCCTCAGTGGGCAGGGTGTAACACACCAGTTAGCGACATGAAAAGTTTCAATCAAAGTATAGTAGTCTGGCCAATACTACAATTTATTGTAGTCCCGGGACCCCCTTTCTATTATGACCAACCTAAAAGCACATTTGATCTTTCATTATGGCTTTTGTAAGATCACACAAATGAAGTTATCTGTAAAATTTTATTGATGCAATGTTTGAAATGATAATGGCTGTATGTCCATGTGAGGGTTTCATTTGACTCTTTCACATTATCTGCTTGCGATGCTGAGGGTTTCCAGGCCTAAGTGAGCACAGGTGAACCTTTGCCTCTGTATTGGCAATAATGATTCAATTTGTGTACAAGCCATTGTAATGTAGGTGGTAATAATACGAAGTTTAAATATAGTCTTCATGACTTCATTTCCCCTGGGATTTTGTTAGAAATGCCAGTTATGATGGGTATGACACTTTGATCACTGCAGAAAAAGAATGTTCACATCCATTCTAATTCATTTAATTACTACTTATGGTATGTCATTTAAATGGGATTAGCCCATTTTACAGATAATGCATAAATTAATCTTAACAGATGCAACTTGATGTAGATCTGAAAACAGCAATTACTACTGAAAACAGCAATAAGTATGTAAAAAAGGAAGACAGAAACAGAGAGGCCGACCTGAAACCCCCCTCTCTATGGCTTGATGTTGTACATTCTAGTTAGGCTATCATGTGATACATACGTCTTTATACATGCTCAGTAATTCAGGTAAGAAAATCATCTGGACACAACATTTATTGCAGGGGTCTCAAACTCAAATAACCTTGACACCTCTTGACAGGTGGTCTTATGGAGGAGGGCTGGTGCAATAGGGAAGAAAAAAAACTGTTCAACTTTATAATCTTCACATTGTTTTTTATTGTTATTTCACATTTTTTCAGAGTTTTCACATGAATAAGTAACTATGTACATAGTGTAGCCTGGCCTAGGCCTACATATTTAGCCTACTTCTTGCCAGAAACCTGGCACTTCTGCTGACACAGGTGAGGCGCATTTGCTTTCAGGGACAGGGCAGTGGATACCCTGAGGACCGCCTGGAGATGGTTATTGGTCAGTCTGGACCCATGCTTTGATTTATTAAAGTTCATAGTTGAGAACAGTTTCTCACACAGATAAGTGCTGCCGAAAAGAAACATGACCTGCCTCAACAGTTTGGACAACTGTGGGAATGTTTTTGGGAAGCTCTCTGAGAAATTGTCCAAGCATCTCCTGCTTTCCTTGTGCCTCTCTGAACTTTGCCTTGAGCTCAGTGTTGCACTGCAAGTCTGTGAGCTCCATTTGAAATGTGTTTGAAGCACTGTCCACATTAAAGGAGAAGATGTCTGCAAATAACTGGAAAGTGGTGCTGTGAGTCTTAAAATCAGAAAAGCAATGCTCAGATTCCTGCTTCAGATTGTCAATGGCAGTCACATATTCATCAGCATTGACTCTGGCACCATCATCAATAATTGACTGGCATGTTGGGCAGTGGACAAACCTTTTCTCTGTGAGCGGTGTTTTCCACAATCTGAGTTTCACAGAGGTTTTCACACCATCAGATGATACAGTGACAAGTTGGTCTGGCCCCTGCAGTTTTAAATGAAGTGCCTGTGTGATAGTGCTGCAAAACTGACATTAGGCTACATCATTTTCAACTGGCCTCACAACTAATCTTAACTGAGTACTTAGTACTAGAAACACAGAAACGTTTAAAAAAAACACTAAAGAAGTATACAAAATGGATATGTGGTCTGAATCTCTTAATAAATCTAAAAAATAACATGGGCCGCACAAAACTGCCTCACGGGCCAGATGTGGCCCACAGGCCATTAGTTTGTGACCCCTGGTTCACTGAGAGAAATGTTTCATCCCTCGAATGATGAAATGTTTCCCTCTCAATAAATGTGTCCAGATGAACTGATTCAACTTTTTTGCCATGTGGTACATAGGTACTAAAGTATGCTTTGCTGGAGGACTATTTTACTGTTCATTTTGTCACATAAATATTGTGATGCTGGTACTACTATATTACAGTTTTAAGGTCATCAAGCTGTTCCATCAAACAGAGTCAAATGCTTGTGCACACACAAGCTCTTGCACATAAAAGTGCACATATGAATCCAACAATGTAGTCATGTATGTACCACAACCACACACACACACACACACACACACACACACACACACACACACACACACACACACACACACACACACACACACACACACACACACACACACACACACACACACACACTTACCCCTCTCCCACATATTTACTATTTTCATCAATACCAATATAGTTCTCTATATATCATGACATGTAGCTAGTGGTATATGTGCTATTATCTACAATGATGCATGCATTTAAGCTCATTTACATGAGGGACACGTCTGCATACACCAAATACACTTTCAGGTATTTAAAGTTAGTAAATACCAAAGGATCACAATCGTTAAAACTGTTCCACATTATCCTGATGTTTAGACTTTGCTTTTCATGCAGCTGTCCCGCATCTTGACTGCCCAAATACTGCAGACTGTAACTTTCAATGATTTAACTGGGCCTTAAAAATAATTACAGAGCTTTTCTTTGGGTGGCAAAAACATTTTTGGTACTTGTATCTAGAGAGTATCTTTTGAAGACAAAATAGCATTGAGAGTGGACTGCAAAATCTGCTTAATAAAATATTAAATGGAAATGAAATGAGAGTTGCATTCTCTCCCTCCAGCCCAATCTAAACACGAGCAAAAGAAAGTCGAAGCTGAGACAGCAAAAATGACAAAAGATACACCCAAAAAAAGAAAGAAAGAAAGGAAAAAAACAGGCACCAGCATCAAAAAGAGATGCTGATCCTTATCTCGCTAATCAATATCAGCAATCAGACTTCATTATGGACCGAGTGTGGGACCAAGAGCGAAACAGAGAGAAAATAATACAATCAACAGATCCGCTATGGTTTTGTTCAGCTATGTGTTTCATACTGTGCTTGTCTGTTTTCTGTTCTCTGTTGCTCTGGGTTCTTTGTGTGGATTTTAATGAAGGTTTTATGATTAAGGCCTTAACCCCCCCCCCCCCAAAGTAAATTTGAAGACTTCGTTTTAAAAATGAACTTAAAACTTGAACTTAAAATGTGAGCCATGGGGCCTGTTCATTTAAATATCCCTCTTCAAGGTACATGTGACAAAGTCCATTTGTGTGAATGCCTGCATGTGTGCATGCACGTGTGTGCGTGTGTGTGGTTTTGTCAGTGCATGCACGTGTGCCTGTGCAATTCAGCTGCATGTACATATGTACTGTTTGTGTTCTGTGTGCATGAGTATGTGTATGGTGTGTGCTACTCATATGATGTTGTTTATGTGTTGGTGGAGTTTCTATAGTGCTCCAACACAGAGACACACACACACACACACACACACACACACACACACACACACACACACACACACACACACACACACACACACACACACACACACACACACACACACACACACACACACACACACACACACACACACACGGACATCAATAGGAAATCAATCGCTGTCTGGGAGAGAGGGTAGAGAGGTGACAGCAGCAAAGCTATTTCTCCACCTGCTGAATGCAGCATGCCTGGAATAGCAACTCTCAAGGAAGAGCGAAGAGAGAGAAAAGAGAATGGGAGAGAACGAGAGAGAGGCATAAAATGGGTGGGCAGGAGGACAGGAGAGTGAGGAAGGTGGAGAGGCAGAAAGAGAGAGAGAGAGAGAGAAAGAAAGAGAGAGAGATTATTGACTGAAGAGGATATACAGTACAAGGAGTAGAGATTATCTCTCTCAGTGGACTACACATCTCTGTTTCTCCCTCTCTTTGTCTTTCACTCCGACCTGCCCCATTGCCTTTAAGTGGCTAATTTCTCAGTCCCTTTGTCTTTCTTTCTCCTTCTCAACAGTTGATAGGTGGTATTAGATATGGATTGCATTGAGTCCTGAGTAATAACTCTCTTTCTCTCACAAGATGGAGGGATGAACAGTGAGGGAAACAGGAAGGGCTGGAGAATGAGGTTAGAAGAGAGGGAAAGAGATGGTGAAGAATTGGGGGATGGTACTAGTTTGGGGGAAAGTAAAGGTTAATTTATGGCGTAGGTTACTGCAACGCTCGAATTCACATACTGCCTGTAACACCCTCTCTATCTCCAACCTGCCTTAGCTGTCACTTACCTGTCACTCGCCTGTCACTTGTTTTATGCAACTCTGCTAAAACAAAACACAACATATGCCTTTATGCATGCTCAATAATCCAAGTAAGAAAATCAAAGAAGGTTGAATTAGTTCATCTGGATACAACATTTATAAACGTTGTATCCAAGATGAACTGATTCAACCTTTGAAAACACCAAATAGTTTTGATAAAGTAATAAATATTCTCTTCATGCACTTTTGTTTGAATGTCATGCCTGTCACAACTGCATAATTACACATTTTAATAGAAACTTTTTACGATAGCATGCATTTAGGTCAGATTGCCTGCCATCTGTATCTTTTACTCTTCATTTTTTATGACAAAGCTTACCATTATAAGCTGCATTTACTATCCTTACTATTTTACTCATTTAAACATTTGTTTCTTTTTTAAAATTGATCATAGAGAGCAAGTAAAAATAAATGTCTCACTGCAGTCCCTGCACTGTGACACAGGGTGGATGGATGGATGAAAAAACAGAGGATGGAGGCAGTGAATAGGTATGAAGAGTGGGAAAAGCACAGGCAGGGAATGAGGGGAAAGTAAGAGAGCAAGATTGCTGATACGAAGGGAGAAGAATGAGGAGGATGCAGAAGACCAGAAGGCATCATTCTCACCCAAGTTTACATCAACTATCATATCATTGTGTAACCTTTGTGTGTGTGTTTGTTTGAGTCCTAGTGTATGTGTGTATGTATGCATGTTTTGTTTTTTGTTTTTTTATTTGTTTTTGGGGGTTTTTTTCCACAGGATTCCCCGAGAAGTGGGCTGGGGATGGGGGGATTACAACCATGCAAGCATATCAATTGGCTTTGGTGATGTTAATGGCAGCGAGGAGAAACTGTGTGGAGGGCACTAATGTAGCATCATTGTTTTACAGTTATGACATGAACTAAGATTCAAAAACAAACCATGCGTGTTTAATAGCTTTTATTTTCCTTTTGTTTGATTGATATTATAAAAACTTCCCAAAAGTGAGCAAAGCAGGGTAGCGATGCCCCCCCCCCCCCCCCCCATAGTCTACAACAGCAACAAAAACAATTTAGTTTTGTATAGCGCCTTTCAAGGAACCCAAGGACACTTTCCACTAGATAAGAAAAAAATAAAAATAAAAACAAAGATCAAAAGTCTACAGACCATAGGCCTTAGTAAAAAGGTAGGTTTTCAGTAGTCTTAAGCTTGTCCAAAGAAGCAGTATTGTGGCTCTCTGCTGGAATAAAGTTCCAAAGGGTGGGGGCTGTCACACTAAAGGCTCTATCCTCAAAAATCTGCAGGCTGGTGTGGGGAATGGAAAGCACCCCGGTTCTGCTGACCACAGATTCCAGGATAGAAAATAGGGGCTGGGGAGGTCTGATAGGTACTGGGGGGTAAGGGCAAGGAGGGATTTATAGGTGAGGAGGAGGATTTTATAAGAAATGTGGGATTTGACCGGGAGCCAGTGAAGGTAGACAAGGGTGGGAGTGATGTCTTGCCAGGGCTTGGTTCATGTGAGCACCTTGGCAGCTGAATTCTGCACATACTGAAGTCTGCCTATGGCTTTGCTGGGTACACCAGACAGGACTCAATTGCAATAATCTAGACGGGAGTTGATGAAATCATGGATGAGGTTCTCTGCCACAGAGTCAGAGTAGTGGGCAGAGTTTGGAGATGTTTTTGAGATTTGCTGACAGATTTGATATGTGACTGGAATGAGGGGTGTGGTCCAGAATGATACAAATGTTGCTGACTTCTGGGGGTGGGCCGATAGAGCAGCCATCCACGTTAATGAGAAGATATCCAACCTTCTGGAGCAGTGCCTTGGGAGCCACAACCATGAGCTCAGTCTTATTGCTATTTAGCTTTGAGTAGATTTGATGACACACAGATTTTTATTTGCTGGAGGCAGTTGACAAGGGATTGTGGGGGGAGCTGAGAGGATGGTCTGGTGCTGAGATAAAGTTGTGTGTCATCAGCATAGCAATGGAAACTTAAACCATGGTGACATATGATCTGACCAAGGGGGAACGTGTAGATGGTAAAGAGGAGGGGTCCAAGCGCGGAGTCTTGTGGCATGCTTTGGTTGACTGGGGCTAGGGTGGAACTGGAGTCTCTGATGGTTGTTAGAAGTGATGGGGGTTATATTTGACTGTTTCCCATCTTCCTTTTCTTACAAATGTGGGCTGGTTTTCATTGAGAAATGATTGGAGGCACAGTTAATCACTTTTTATAAGAGGACATCACTGTGAGGTGCCGGCGCATTTCCTGGAGTTAATTAATGCCGGCAGTTTGCACACACACCTCAGGATACGTCATTTTGAACACGCTATCCAGGACACTACAAGTTCACACCTTGCCAGCTCAACACCATCCACCTAAAGTGAACTAACCTACCAAGACTGAGTCCGCCGTTTACGGGAGCAGAGACTCATATTCCTGAGGCTTTGTCAGAGGGACCTGCTAACTGATAGTCTGCTACCTGATTAAGCTAGCCCACCTCCTGGCTATTTCCTTAGTCTTGGAAATCAGTCCTTCTTTCTGTTTCTTGCCTCGTTTTTCATCATTTCTACACACTCCAGGTTAGGACTAGTATTGCATGCTTACCCCTTAACCCCTAGACCTGACTAGTCTGTAACATAATTTGGGGCACTCGTCCGTGATTCATTTGAAGATTAAGGCATATTAATGCTCGATAAAACCTGTTAGTGATTACGCGTCAGTTAGAAAGTTACATCCAAGCATTCTGTTTGTGAGAAGAGGCACAATTGAGTTGGATTCAGCTTGGGAAAAGCCACATTTTGCTAGGTTTAGAAGTAGGCCACAGACATACAGCTATGTGCAGAATAGCTGCATGATGCTAACTTCTCACTTAAAACAGATGGTTGTGTATGTATGTAAACTAAGCTAGCTAAGAGGGAAGTTAGTGAATGCATGTATTGTGTGTGCTGAGGTTAAAAACGGGGCTATATGTCTACAGGTTGATAACAGGTTGGTTTGGCTGGTTAGCTGATAACTACTTGACTAATGGTGGCAGGTGTTTTGCTGGTGTGTACTGCGGTGTATTGGTTTGTGGTCTGCGAGTAATGTCGTGAGTACTCTGTGTGGCCTGTTCATATCAGTTTCTGGGAATATAGTGACCTATGAGCTACCGCTTGTTGCAGGTTATATGTTTTGTCGGCAAGGCTATTTGGTAGTAATAGTTACCTTAGATGTAATTTTGTTAGAGTCTTGTAACTTTTAGTTAGCCTATTTGTGAGAGAATTTGATAACAATAACCATGGCAACATTCAATGTAGAGGAGTTTTGTGGGAGTGATTTTGGGCACAAGGAGTTGTGTAAGCTTAAAAAAGATTGTCTTGCAGTACCTCAATATTGTGAGGTAGACATCACTCCAGAGACTAAAAAGCGAGAGATTGTGGAGACCCTGATTTCAGTGTTACACCTAAAAGACCCCATACATGAAAGAGCAGAGTGAAGGGGGGGGGCTGTTTAAGCTTGAGTTAGCAAGGCTGATATTAGAGTAAGAGAAGCTTAAATTGAACATCAGTGACTTACAATGTAAGCACAAAGCTTGTTTTGATGTTTCCAGCTGTTTGAGACTCATGACAAAAGTTTAATCAGGATGATGTGGGCTCATTCTTTGACGCTTTTGAGAAAATTGCCAAAGAGCTAGAATGGCCTGAGAATAGCTGAACGTTGCTTATCCAGAGTGTGCTTGAGGGCAGAGCTCAGGAACTTATATGGTGTGAGATGCTTCTGACAGCAGAGACTATGATACTGTGAGGAAGGTGGTTCTGGCAGCCTATGAGCTGGTGCCAGAAGCCTACCAAAAGAAGTTCACATCTCTGCAGCGAAAATCAAGTGAAACTTTCCTTGATTTGGCTCAGCAACAGGAAATTGTGTTTGACAAGTTGTTAGCAAGCACTAACACTCAGACATTTCAAGAGTTGCGGCAACTATGCTGGTGGAGCAGTTCAAAACCAGTTTACCCCGGCATATGGTGATACATCTAAATGAGATGGGCATTACTGAGTTAAGAAAATCTGCTATGGCAGCAGATTCTTATGAGTTAACTCACAGAGAAGTGCCATGGAAGGGAAAGCTTGGCAGACAGGATAGGAAGCAGGCAGCAACTGATAGGCCTGGTGAGGTTGTAATGACAAATCTACTCCCACCTCTGTTCAGTCTCCATAGCCAGGGAAAAGATATGAGAAGCCTTATTTTTTTTTCTAAAGGATGTCATCTGCCATTATTGCAGAAAACCTGGCCACATAAAGTCCAGGTGTCTCTGTCTCAAGAGGGAAAATTGAGATAGGAAAATTGTGGGATTGATTAGCGCCCAGACTCAGATCGGTCCCTGTGAAGTGGACAGTTTGAACCTGCCTTCCTGCCCAATAGTGAAGGAGTTTAAAGGTTTTGTGTCAAAAGGGGCACTTTCTGGTGCACCTGATGGCAAAATGGTCCCTATATCAATTTTGAGGGACACAGGTGCCACACACGGTTGGCATGGTGGTGCAGTGGTCAGCACAATTGCCTAACAGCAAGGAGGTTCTGGTTTCAAGCCCCGGTGTTGTCCTACCTTGGGGGGTCATCCTCTGTGTAGAGTTTGCATGTTCTCCCCATGCCTGTGTGGGTTTTCTCCAGGTGCTCTGGTTTCCTCCAACAGTCCAAAGACATGTTGGTTACGTGAATCGGCCATACTAAATTGTCACTAGGTATGCATGTGTGTGTATGTGTATGCCAGCCCTGTGTGATGGCCTGGTGGCCTGTCCAGGATGTCTCCCCGCCTGCTGCCCAATGACTGCTGGGATAGGCTCCAGCATCCCAGCGACCCTGAGAGCAGGATAAGCGATTCAGATAATGGATGGATGGATGGAGGTGCCACACAGTCCTTAATAGTTCAGGGTGTCATAGACCTACCGCTCGCCACCTATTTAAAAAATTCTACCCCAGTGAAGGGGGTAAGAGATGGTTTTGTTAGTGCCCTTCTGCACAAAGTGTTTCTGACATCTAACATTGTAAATGGACCAGTAGTGGTGGGTATTGTCCCTTCCTTGCCGATTGAAGGAGTTGCCTTTGTGTTGGGCAATGATTTGGCTGGTACTCAGGTTTGTGTGACACCTTCTGAGGTCCCTGAGACCATAGCCTTGCAGAGAGAACATCCTGAGACCCTAGCTTTGGAGAGAGCTATGGTGTGGTGACCATGCTGTAAAGCACCTGTTGTCACCACACAAAGCATGTGTGGTGACACATGCTCAGTCTTTGGCTGCTGAAAAGGGAAACTCCAGCAAGCAGGATGAACTGTCTGATGGCTTGGCTGATACCTATTTTGCTAGGCTAGCTGAGGTGCCCCCCTACTCCCAGTTTTCACAGGAAGCTATTATATAGGATCAAGGAAAAGATAATTGTGTAGCTCCATTAAGACAGACAACTGATAATGCTGAGGATATAAAGGCTGTGGCTGAAGGTTTCTTTCTCCAAGATGGAGTCTTTTTGAGGAAATGGCAGCCTCATGATCACCCTGTGGATGAACCATGGACCGCTATGACTCAGATTGTGTTGCCTGAGAGTTTAAGAAAGGAAGTCCAGCATTTAGCCCATGAAGTATGCTTAGCATGTCATTTAGGCATTCATAAAACTCAAGAGAAAATCAGTAAAAATGTCTACTGGCCCAAAATGCATAAAGACGTGGTTTCATACTGTAGTAGCTGTCATGCTTGTCAGGTTGTTGGCAAGCCCAACCAGACAACTCCAGTTGCTCCTCTCTGCCCTCTACCTGTGATGGAGGAACCTTTTTCAAGAGTGTTTATTGATCGTGTTGGCCCTTTGCCAAAAAATAAGAAAGGGAATGAGCATCTCCTGACTATTATGGATGTTGCCACCAGATTTCCGAAGGTGGTGCCATTGAAATCAATTAAGACCAAGGCCATAGTAGAGGCTCTGTTCCATTTATTTTCTTGGGAAGGTTTACCACTGTCCAACATGATCATGGGTCCAACTTCACTTCTGGTGTATTCCAGGAAGTGATGCACGAGCTGGAAGTTAACAAATTATGTCATCTGCCTATCATCTTCAGTCCCAAGGTGTAACCGAGAGGTACCATCAGACTTTAAAGTCTATGATTAAGACATAGTGTGTTGGCTACTTAAATGACTGAAATGTCGCTATGCCTTTTTTATTGTTTGCTGTCAGAGACTCGGTGAATGAGGCTACAGGTTTTAGCCCTGTTGAGCTGGTTTATGGACATCAAGTGAGAGGACCACTGAAGATGGTGAAAGAACAGCTGCTGCAGTCAGCTTTGCAGAAAGGTGCTCTTGGTGGGGTTTTGCAGTATGTAGCGTCCTTCATGGACCGGCTGTATGCAGCTTGTGACTTGGCCAGGAGTAACTTGGAAGTAGCTAAGGGAAAGATGAAGGCTCACTATGACAAAAAGGCAGTGAAATGTACCGTCAAAGCAGGAGACCAGGTTCTGGTGTTGTTGCCCATAGGTGGAGGTAAGCTGGGGGTGAAATTCTCTGGTCCATATAAGGTTATCAAGAAGGTGGGTGACTGCAATTATGTTGTTGAGACATCCGACCGGAGACAGAAATTCTGACTATGTCACATCAATCTCATGACACCTTATTATACTCGTGACACTCCGTCCACTGTGTGTATAACATCTCAGGTTACTGTGGAAGAGGAGGAGAGTGGGTATGATGGGGTTGGGTCAGTTGAACCAGTTACAGCTAGGCTTAAGAATTCCAGCACCCTGGCCAATCTCAGACAGTCACTGAGTCATCTCACCACAGAGCAGAGAGAGGATGTATTACATCTAATGGATCAGTATAGTCCTCTGTTTAGAGATGCCCCTGGCTTAACACATTTAATAACCCATGATGTAGACACTGGTGAGGCAATCCCCATTAAACAACATCCATACCGGAATAACCCACAAAAATAGGCTCAGGTGAAACCAGAGTTGCTCTACATGGAAGAAATCGGTGTGATCGAACAAGTCTCAAGTGAATGGAGTTCACCCTTAATCCCTGTTCCCAAGCCCGATTTAACTGTGCATCCTTGCATTGAAAGGTAAATAATGTAACTAAAGCAGATGCATATCCTATACCCAGGCTGGAGGACTGTGTCGATAAGATCGGCAATGCACAGTATGTGTCGAAATTCAACTTGTTAAAGGGCTACTGGCAAGTCCCGTTGACAGAAAGGGCAAAAGATGTGTCTGCATTTGTGATGCAGGAGAGTTTATATCACTTTCAGGTTCTCCCATTAGGCATGAAAACGTGCCAGCAACCTTTCAGAGTTAATGAATTTGGTAACCTCCCGATTGCAGAACACTGTCAGATATCTAGATGATGTGGTTAGCCATAGCACTTCATGGTCTTATTACATAGGACATATGAGACAGCTGTTTGAATGTCTTAAACAAGCAGGATTGGTAATCAACTTGCCCAATTGTGAGATTGGAAAGGGTCAAGTCACATATTTGGGGCACCAGGTGGGTCAAGGTTCAATGAGACCAAGGACTGTCAAGGTGCAAACCACTTTAGACCTGCCTGTTCCAAAAACAAAACGCCAGCTAATGTGCCTTTGGGGCATATGTGGCTTTTATAGGCAGTTTGATCCCAACTTTGCAGCTGTGACAACAAAACTCACAAACCTGTTGAAGAAGGGAGTTAAATTTAGCTGGTCAGCGGATTGTCAGACAGCTCTGGAAATTGTTAAAGCTATTCTAGCTAGTGAACCGGTGCTGGTTGCTCCGGATTTCTCTGTCCCATTCAAGCTTGCAGTGGATGCCTGTGACGTTGGAGTGGGGGCCGTGCTGCTACAGACTGATGTGTCAGGAATAGACAGGCCTTTGCATATTTCTCTAAGAAACTGAATCGCCATCAGAAGTGATATTCCACCATTGAGAAGGAGGCCCTGGCTCTTTTCCTAGCAGTCCAACTCTGAGGTGTACATCTCTAGTGCTGGAGCCGATCTGGTAGTCCTCACTGATCACAACCCACTTACGTTCCTGTCAAAGTTCAAAACATCTAGTCAGAGAGTGTTCTGTTGGAGTTTAATTTTAGAACCATATAATCTGACTGTAGTGCATTTGCCGGGCAAAGAAAATTGTATGGCAGACACCCTGTAAAGGGGATGAGCATATGGTTTGGGTATTTTGAGAAGTTTGGAAGTGCATTGTTGATAGTAATGCACATGAATAAATGGAGTAAAAAAAAGAGACGATTATAATTGTACATAGTCTTGTTGTTGTTTTAAGAAATGAGAAAATTATCAATATAAAAAGGATAAAAGAAAAAAAAACAAATAGGTTGAAACCAGAGGGGGGTTTTTTGTAAGGGGGGAGGATTGTAAGAAGTGATGGGGGTTATATTTGCATTTTTCCCTTCTCTCTTTTCTTACATACTTGGACTAGTTTTCATCGAGACATGATGAAACATTTCACTGAAAAAAGATTGGAGGCGTGGTTAAGCAGTGTTTATAAGAGGACATCACTGTGAGGTGCCGGCGCATCCCCTGGAGTTAATTAACGCCAGCAGTTTGCATACAAACACCTCAGGATACGCCATTTTGTGTATGCTGTCCAGGACACTACAAGTTCACACCTTTCCAACTCAACACCATCAACCTAAACTGAACTAACCTACCAAGATGGAGCCTGCCGCTTACGGAAGCTGAGACCCATATGTCCGAGGCCTTGTCGGAGAGACCTGCTAACTGCTAGCCTGCTACATCGGTAAGCTAGCCCACCTCTCGGCTGTTTCCCTAGTCTTTGAAATCAGTCCTTCATTCTGTTTCTTTCCTAATTTTTCATATGTTCTACACACTCCAGGTTAGGACTAGTATTGCATGCTTAACCCTTAAGCCCTAGACCTGACTAGTCCATAACATGTTGTCAAATTGTTTCCTGTTGGCGAGACAAGACTGGAACCAGGAGAGAGCAACACCAGTGAGTAGGGTTGCCAACCACTCCTTAAAATAAAGAATTGTTCCTTATTATATATAAAAATAAATATATATATATATAGATATAGATATAGATATTTATGTATGTGTGTGTGTGTGTGTGTGTGTATAGTGTAAGGCACATTATATTTGTTATGCCTGCGCCGCCCCATCCATCCAACCCCCGTCCCGGTCCCCTGTTCCTTAGTTCCATTTCAAGGAGTTGGCAATCCTACCAGTGAGGCCAAGGTGGGCCAGGTCTAGACTGGTTTGTAAGGCCAGGTCTACAGTAGCCATTCCACAACCAGCAACACAGGAGAAATTTCTGATACACCCCCTAGCACAGGGGGTTGAAATGCTCAGGGTGAAAAGCAATAAATTTGAAAACTCAAGTATTCCTCATTCAATGACCTTGTTGAATTTGTGCAGTGCTGCATTTTTGCAAATTAAGTCTCATATTTCCACTCCGCTGCTTTAAATGCTGGCTGCTGTATTCGTGTTTATTGCCTTTTGTTTTACTATCTAGTCACATCATTGGGTAATGTTGTGTATGTATTGTGCAGTTTTATGTTGATTCAATCTGATGCTGCAAGACAAAAGCTCACTCTAGCGGTAATGAATACTGCTGAGCTTAGCAAGGTAAAACTTTGAAGACATATGAGAGGTTTAGTTTGATCAATGTCTTTGACACCGACAGAATTCCAGATGATGAAGTTTCACGGGTTATTTGAAAGCAACTACAGCACATTATGAGAGTTTCTGTTTGTGACATATTTTGTGCGAGTCAACTAGAGGGGCTGCCAATGTAGAAATGTGGCCTGGTTGTTATAGGAAAGGAGTGATGGCTGAGAACAGCCATGTCATCAAGGTTATGAGGGAGATACCGCCGAGCCAAGATTTTTTTCCCTGAATTACATCCAAGACACCTTTGATGAGATCCACACCACACTGACACTGCACTTTTAAAAATGTGTAAAATTCTCTGACATTTAGAGTACTTAGTTTCACACTTAAGACAAGAATTACTCTCTCAGTGCTTTCTCACTTGACCATCAATCTTAACAGGCCATCTGGGCAATTTGCCCTCTGGTTTTATTGTGGCCTACTCAGCAGCTCAGAAACAGCAATGTATTGAAAATAACACCTAACACTGTATCATAAGTACAAGAAAATCAAAAATTGATTTCTGCCAGCAAAGGATTTTTTCTTCTTTTTACATTTCCTGCTGTTGCCATTTGTATAAACTGTAATAGGCTGTGCAATAACTGACACGTGCCATTTGATGGTCCTACTTTGACAAGTCTGTGGTCTACTTCTGACAGCAGATTAGTTTCACATCCAAGGCCTGTTCTATTATTAGTTATATCTATTTAGGGCCTGGTAAACTGAATACAATGCTGAATAATTTGGTTAGGACAGCTCACATATTTGAAGTATATATTTAATTGTATTAAAATGGTAGTATGACTGAACTTTGAAGATGTATGGATATGCTGTATGCAAACTGCACCTAGAGTTTATTAAAACTATCAATAACATGGAGCATGACCCACCTTATATACATGAATACATACACAGAGCAGATCCAAACAGGTGGCAGGTGGGGGGGATTGGTTGCGCAGCAATGAAGCAATAAGAACAGCAGCAGCATAGGCATATGTCAGATGCACATCTGGTTTCCTCCAGTTACATCTCCTACCCATAAGCAGGGGCAGTTGTGATTGATTGGTGTTGATACACTGATGAGACTGACTAGATCAGACGTCAGCAAGAATTTCTTGGCTGAACTTGCTCTGAGTATTGTTCCCATTTTGCCCATATAACCTAACAAGTATGTAAACCTAGAGCAATTGCATACTTAAATTGTATCTCTTAAGTTTTCTGATAATAAGCTTCAGTTAATTAAGGGTTTGGTTTCCTGAAGCTCTTTTTTTGAGAATAAAAACAACAAATAAAAACATAAATGATTTCCTTTCACCACAAAGTAGCTCAGGAGTCTCTGAAGTGCCTGAAAACTCGCAAACGCAACTAAACCAAGATGACACCAAGGTGGAGGTATGTTCTTCCAATGGGCTTCTAGTGTTCAATGAGCCATAGAAACAACTGGCAACGAGCAGATGACAATGCCTCTTACATGCTGGGCTGGATTATCCAAAGGGTATTCTGGGCACAGGTCCAGGGGTGCACACACACTTGGGAGCCCAAGCAGCACAAAAAATAAATAAATAAAGTATATATAATCTACAAAAGAAAAAAAATCTTAAATTTCAGGTCATAACACAATAAATAAACCAATCAAAACTGTTCTTATGTATTTATTTATTTATTTAATATTTTCACCTGAATAGAATTTCATTATTGGGCAATAGTCCTTGTTACATTACATTTGACCCCGGTCCCTGCCCGAAGAAGGATAAAGTATTTTCAGAACTTCACAGATGAAATTATCCAATTCAGATGCTTCGTAAAGAGCAAGCAGGATCATAGCCTGGTATCCTCAAAAACTGCTCTGGGAAAAAGTGCACTTGAGACATGGTTTGCAATCAATTTTCCCAAACGTTTTTGTAGCCCTAAATAATTTATTTATTTATTATTTTTAACTGCGGGTGACAAAATGTAGAGGAGAATGATAATTTTTACAGATGGCAAGAATTAAAAATGAACTCAGAACAAAGCAAAAGCAACAGCGCCTCAGTGCGCTGTCACTGATGGCGATCGAATCTGAACTTGTCAGGCCTTTGATGAAGTTGTGACTGAGTTTGCTAATAGGAAAGCCCGGAAGATGTTTCCCAGCACACATTGGTTGGACTGTGACATCATTTCCCTGACCAAGAATGGTTCCGGTCGGACACCAAAACTGCCACTTGGTGGGCATCTGGGTAGCGTAGCAGTCTATTCCATTGCCTACCAACACGGGGATCCTGGTTCGAATCCCCATGTTGCCTCCAGCTTGGTTGGGCGTCCCGGGCATGAAGCCGGATATGGGTTTGTGTCCTGGTCGCTGCACTAGCGCCTCCTCTGTTCGGTCGGGACACCTGTTCAGGGGGGAGGGGGAACTGGGAGGAATAGCAAAACTCCTCACTGTCAGGTGAAAAAGAAGTGGCTGGCGACTCCACATGTATCGGAGGAGACAGTCTGCAGCTCTCCCCGGATCAGCATAGGGGGTGGAGCAGGTGGAGCTTGGAAGAGTGGAGTAATTAGGCAGATACATTTGGGGAGAAAAAGGGGAGAGGAGGACTGCAACGTGATTATGAGGTGGACGGCCAGATGGTGACATGGTTTCCATGTCCAGAAATGGTCCAGTCAGACCTCATCATACAAGGCAGGAAATGTTGATCATATTATTACCATGAATTTGTTTTGTTTTGTTTGTTTGTTTTTGTTCTTTGTGTTGTTTTGTTTTTGTTTTTTTTTAAATGCAACAATAAGTGGAGAGAGGAGAAGTGGAGAGGAGGATATCGTCAGACAGACAAGAGACAGAGACAGCCCCTGAAAAGAAGAGGAGAACAGTAGAGAGCAGTGACGGTTGGTGGTGATACTGGGTGGGTGGGCTAACAAATATAGTGTAACGTGCATGGATAAGTAGACACGTTGGTCCTTGACAAACGGGTCGGACCCTTTAATCGACTGGTTAACGTTGTCGCTTGCGGTGCAGGAGATACGGGTTCGCGTCCCGGCTGTGGCGACGGTATCTCGGACTGCCCCCCGAATTTGCTACAATAATATACCCATCGAAAGTTCATACTGCAGCAACATAACATCTGTGATACCAAGTTAGAGCAACAACGTTATATACAGCAAGTGCTCTACAACAACACTATAGAGAAGTACAAGAATGGCATGATGCCAAAAAACTCTCGCACACGTGTATACGCACACACACACCATTGGACTATTTTTCTCTGTACACATCAGCACATGCCATTTTTAACGAGAACAACATATGCAAGACTGATGGAATGATATGCTAGATGACAGAACAGAATGCAGAATCATGTAGCCTACAATGTCAGAAAAGGGCTCACCTAACGATGCACAACAAAACGTGTCCCAACTGAAACGACTGCCAATAAATACTGCAACTGTTTTTATCACAACTGTTTTGCAATACGTTGTGTCAAAAATGTCCCGAATAAAACAATTTGGTAAGCACAGCAAAAATAACGGTCATTATAGAAGAGAGACAAGCAATATGTAGACAGGAAAGCTAAACGTGTCTGATGGTCTTTTAAGAGGTCTATAGGCTTGGACCTACCTTATTTGAAGATCACATCGACGACCTTTCCGGGATGCAAACACCGTGTCATTGATGTCTGGTGATTTTTGGATGAAGTCCCGCTCAATAGACAGCATAGCCAGGGCGTTCAGCCTATGTACTTCGGAGGAATGATTTGATCCTCTTAAGTGGACTGAAACACCTCTCTGACTCTGCAGATGTCATGGGGGTTTTGATGGCTATTTGTGTTAATGTCAACGTTTAAGAAAAAAGTGCTCTGAAGATTGTTCTCAGATTGTTCTCTGAGCACCATCACGCACTGGCTTACACATGCCACATCGGTTGTCTCATCAGCTTGAACAGCCACAAATGGTGCCTGCGACATTTCATCAGCCAATTTGTGTCCATAAACCACTAACATACAATCAAGCAACTCATTTTTGCTTGTCTTACACGTGTACTTGGCAACCTGTGTGTTTGACAGATGATCGGCTAACTGGCTATCCAAAAAAAAAGAGAACTGGTCAACAAGGTCCAGAAACCCACTGGAGTGAAGTCGGAGATTCATCAGACTCCCGCAGAGCTAGCTCATATGCCCCACAAAATGTAATACAGTCCACAATCCATGACAATGAATGCCTGTTTTTCTTTACCAGCTCGTTGTGTTTCTGTATAGAAATGCGGTGGCCCTCATCAAGTTGACAGGCGATGTTAACTTTACCCAGCATTGATAGCTTCCCAGTAAACAAAAAAAAACGTCCTCAGTGCGTCCCCTAAAGGACCTCTCCGAAATTCCGATAAATGTCGTGTAGGATTTTCATTACGTCACGGGAACATTATCGCGGGACGTCGATATAACATCGCGAGGACATTACAGGGAAGTTAGGGGAAAGTCCTCGAGACATCCCTGTGACGTCCCAGGGACGTTATTGCACAACGGTCAGGTCAGGGAACTTTCCAACGACATTACAGGGACGGTAGGAGAAAGTCACCTTCCCTAGCTAGTGAGAATGCCTTCAAAAGCTGCTGAGAAGGAGAATCATAACCAACGAACTGATCTCTTATTCACAGTTTCCCGTCTGTTACTCGAACGTCAGATGGTATCAAAATAAAAGTCTCTGGATAGACAATTAAACTCAGAACTGGTAGGGCCAGAACACAGTCAGAGTGTTGTTCCGTTGGAGTTTAATTTTACAGCCATATAATCTGACTGCACTGGAGAACGCTAGTGTGTTTCTAGGACTGAGCAATGAACTTCACAAGGGAAGTGATGTGACCAACACGTCATAAATGGTGACATGATGAGCGCAGTCATTTTGACCGCTCATAGTCGTTTTAAGTAGATCTTATCATAACGTTTTGTTGTGTGCAATTGGTCTAAAACTCATTTTAATATACAATTTAGGAGCATTCAGGGAGCGGCAGGTCTGTATTTTTTTTTCCAAAAAGTTATCAAACTTTGAATATCTAAAACAGTTATAGTCCGCGGTGGCGTAGCGGCCTAAGCATCGGCTTGGTGTCGATGCAGTTGCCCACTGGGGACTGGGGTTCGCGCCCCGGTCTCGTCAGATCCGACTATGGCCGGACTCGATGAAGCAGCAATCATTGGCAACGCTGTCTTCGGGAGGGGGGCGGAGTCGGCTTGTGTTCGTCATATGAATGCGTCTCTGTGTGTGTCGGAAAAACAGTGGTTCGGCTTGGATTCGCCTTGTCACGAAAGTGGGGAGGCGTCTCCTTCGAGACTGCCGGCCGGAGAGATGCAGTTGGCGAACGCATGCAATACGAGGGTGGGTGTTTGAATTAAAATAGGGATCAATTGGCCACTAAATTGGGAGAAAAAAGGGAAAAATCAGAAATAAATTTAGAGAATATCTAAAACAGTCAAAATGACCGACTTGGTCGTTCTGTTAAAGAAAGTTAAAAAAAAAGGTCTTACCAGCGAACCAAGTGGGCTCAGGGCCCATCAAACATGTGTGCCCAGGGATCTTTAACTTGATGATTCAGGCCTGGTTATACACAACTGTTTCCATGAATCTAGAAACCACCTATGGGCTATGGAGAACGTATTGGACATGTATATGAAAATGGCAACGATAATATG
Source organism: Lampris incognitus (assembly GCF_029633865.1). Classification (NCBI taxonomy): domain Eukaryota; kingdom Metazoa; phylum Chordata; class Actinopteri; order Lampriformes; family Lampridae; genus Lampris; species Lampris incognitus. Next base: position 105,483,153 of record NC_079212.1, on the reverse strand, counting down.
TTTTTTTTTCTCAGATCTGGGCTTTTTTCCAATCAGTTGCATTAACTTTGCGCAGACCCTGATGTTTGGTCGCTGACAATTGTCCGGCCTTCATTGAGGTTGTCTGAATGATGGAAAGCTGGAGGCTCAGGCAGCACTCTGGGCTACAAGACTGTCTGCAAAACTTCCTGTAAATCGACTGAGGATGTCTAGCTGGGGAGGAGAAAGCCATGCCAGTGAGAATCATGCTCATTCTGTTGTGGCTTAAACCACCATTCATCTGAATCTGTGTGTGACATTCTCCCACCCAGTGTAGATAAATCTCTGTCTCCTCTGGGAGAGAGAGAGTGTGTGTGTGTGTGTGTGTGTGTGTGTGTGTGTGTGTGCACGTGCACGTGCACGTGCACATACATGCATGCATGCATGTGTGTGTAAATGTGCATGTGAGGCAAGGCACTTGAGGGAGACAGAAGGCCCTTCATTAGCCATCTAATTATTGAGGAGATTTGTGACAGAACGCGGGAGAGAGAAGAAAGTGGAGGGAGAGAGGAAGATGGTGAGAGAGAGATAGAGAGAGGAGCTTTTTCAACATTTTACACTGTATGGCTTTCCAAAACATCATCATTTTCAACACATTGCACATTGGAAATAGATACCTCTATATGTATGCCCTCAAAATGGTCCCACATCCAAACATCCTTCTGATAACTACAGCAATGTTTGGATAAGGACTTACATGAGATGCATTCTCTAAGTATGTATACTATCCAATAGAGAAATCACTGAAATGTATGTATATAAAATAAATTGTATAAATCACTGTACACAAGTTAGCCCGTAAAATCTTCCAGTATACCTCCGAGATGCAATACATCCCATTTTCTTAATACCTAATAACCACATCCTACTTTCTGTACACTATACCAATTCAGGTCTTTTTTTGTTTTTGTTTTTTTCAAAAGTATACCACCCTCTGGATTCCTGCTTTATGCACTTCACAATCCTTTGATAAACACCTAAAATCCTGCATATTTTCTCTATAAATCCTTAGTACACAAAGATAAATAAAACTTCAAATAATTCCACAACAGTGGACGATGCCTTCCAAAAAAGCATCGCTGCTGAAGCGAAGCATCACACCACCAGTCTGTTCACAACTCTGGGAATACCAGCTCACCAGGGTTGTGCATGTGTTTTTGTCAGCTTGTCTCAATTAAATGAGGTTAAAAAATAAAAATAAAAAAAACAAAATTGTCCACAGCGGTTGCAGTAAAATCTGGTTATGTGCCGCATCGAAAATGAGGACAATAATCGGCGCCTTTCCTGCCCAGTGCTACACCCTTTAACAGCTCTGTGTGGAAGACTTTATTAGCAGGACTCAGAATATGTTGTGTTCTGCTTGTGTGTGTGTGCATGTGTGTGCGTTTCCACAAAAGGCGAGGGATGCAGAAATGAAAACTCACAGCCAAAGTGAATTACTCCCCTTGATAGGGTACTATTCAGAGAAAAAAAAAATTTAAATTGAGGGAATATACACTGATTTGAAGTTTAACTATGTGGTTAACTGGTATATATTGACTGTCCTATGTATCAGTTTGCTGGCTTACGTATTGGTTTATTGAGTTGTATATTGGTTTGTATACATTGGTTTGCTGGCTTATTTCAGTTCTTTAACTTTTACATTGATTTGCTGGTACGTACACCAGTTTGTCTGTATTCGCTGGATGACCAATATATTGATTTATAAACATATGCAGTGGTTTGCTTACATATATATCAATACAGAAACAAAAAACTTTTAATACATTGCAGTACAGGCCTATTTCGTGCGTCGTGCAATCATCAGCTGCTAATGTGGTTCAACAAAGAATCATACAGTTTACGTTGCAACCAACTGTGTGTGTGTGTGCGTGTGTGTGTGTGTGTGTGTGTGTAGGTGGTAATCACTGGTGCAGTGCTTAGTGCAGTCGCCTCACAGCAAGAAGGTCCTGGGTTCGAGCCCCGGGGTCATCCAACCTTGGGGGGGGTCATACCAGGTCGTCCTCTGTGTGGAGTTTACATGTTCTCCCCGTGTCTGCGTGGGTTTCCTCCGGGTGCTCCGGTTTTCTCCTGCAGTCCAAAGACATGTAGGTCAGGTGAATCGGCCATACTAAACTGTCCCTAGGTGTGAACGTGTGTGTGTGTGTGTGTGTGTGTGTCTCGGTGTGAGTACCTGATCTACTCACCCTACCGGATATGCTTGAGGTCCTGCGACTACAGATGACATCACTACTTCACGCATTATGATTGGGTAGGGGCTTGTGTAGGGGCTAGTTCCGTTTAGGAACAGCGGGAAACAGTAGATTGACGTTAGACACAGCTCGGGCCTTCGGCTCTCGTGTATTCACTCGTCCAGGACCCCTGAGCCTGCCGCCTCGCTCCTTAGATGCAGCTTGGGCTTTCGGCCTTCGCACCTTTACTAACCAACTCTACGTCAATGTGGATTGTAAAAAACATACAGCTAAGCTAGCGTTAAACAATGCTAGCTAGCAACATAACCCGTGACGTCATATGTAGCCAAAGGACCCTGAGTCGATATTGTACCCAAGCAGAAATGGAAGCCACATTGGCCCTGTGTTGGCCTGGCGGCCTGTCCAGAATGTCTCCCTGCCTGCCACCCAATGACTGCTGGAAAAGGCTCCAGCATCCTCATGACCCTGAGAGCAGGATAAGCGGTTTGGATAATGGATGGTGTTTATATATACAATTAATTAATTATTTGTTTATACATTGGTTTGTTATATTTAATATTGGATTGGTTTGCTGGCATAGAGAGAGAGAGAGAGAGAGAGAGAGAGAGAGAGAGAGAGAGAGAGAGAGAGAGAGAGAGAGAGAGAGAGAGAGAGAGAGAGAGAGAGAGAGAGAGAGAGAGAGAGAGAGAGAGAGAGAGAGAGAGAGAGAGAGATAGGTTTGTTGGCTTATATATTGGTTTGTATACGTTGGTTACTGGCTTATCTATTGGTTTGCAGGATTGGTTTTTATACATTAGTTTGCTGGTGCATGTATTGGTTTGCCTTTGCTAGTTTAATTTGGATGGTACAAAAAAATGCGACAGAATTCTTGTGATGTATTTTTCCTTTTGAATTCCCGCCTTTCAACAAATAATACATTAAACATTGCACTCAGTATTAATAATAAATCCACCCTCAATCTTTATATTTTGTTTTGATACACTTGTCCATTTTTTTTCTCAGTTACTATGTGGATTTGTTGGATGATAATGACTTTGAAGATTCAGATTTAAATGAGGCCATTGCCAGTTCTCTTTGTGACTTACCACAGAGTGAAGTGCTGCCCCCATCTGAGTGAGTTAAATGATTGAGTAGATCTTTGTGGCGATGTGTTCTTGGGGCTTGCGTTATTTTATCACTCTGAGGTACTGTCATGTCCCTCTGCAACCTGTAGAGTGCAAGGCAAAGCCAGGTACAGCTCAGAAGACAAGACAGGTACACATTAGCAGCACAATGGAGTGCCTGAGCCTCGAACTTTTGGGTAGTGGAATGAACTGAGGGGGTGAGGCCCACAAACACTGATAGGAGTGGGGATGTTTTGTTATGGATTAATGGAAGCACATTATGGAGATATGGATGCTCTGCCTTGATCTGTATTCCAGTGAATTGAACTGTCAGTAGAACTGAGCCTTCAAAAACCATCTTTCAAGTTCAGTGGCCTCCATTGGCACACATTTAACCTGTTAGTCTTACCCAGTTTGTCATGCAGTTTGTCTCCCTCTTCAGAACTGACGGAGTCCACCCCAACAGGCTGGGTAGCCAGATGCTAGCGGTCAATTTGCAGTCTTGTCCACGTGACTGACTGTTTACATCCACACTTCCCTCCCGGAACCTCCACTTCCACCTATGGTGGCACCCCACAGTCCTGTTCCGCCCACTAGCTCCCCCCACTGGCCTTATCGCTCAGTAACCCTCTCACCGTGAGTTTTCCCCATACAGACTATTATTAGTCATCGGGCCTCTCATCCACATGACATATCTGATAGCAGAAACAATAACAACCTAATATCTGGAGCAAATATCTGCAATTTACATCCTATTTGCTGTACTCCCATTGTTTTTCACTCTGCTTTGACACCAAACAATATTGGCCTCTTAAATGTGAGATATCTTGGTAATAAGTCCTTTATTGTTACTGACTTTATTGTTGTTAATAAATTGGACTTTTTTATGATTACTGAGACATGGCTCTCCCCAGGGGACAATGTTCCCCTGATTGAGGCTAGGCTGCCTGGTTTTGCATATTTTCATATTCCCAGGCCCTATGGAAGAAGGGGTACCCAAACTGTTTTTTGTAAGCTAGATCTTAAGTGCCATCCTGTTACTTTTGGTAATTTCATCTCCTTTGAGTGTTTAAATTTCTTAAATACTAGCCCTCCCCCTTTACTCTGCGTCTTAATTTAAAGGCCCCCTAATTCAGTTTCTTTTATTTCTGACTTATCTATTGCCATGCCTAAATGTGACAGGGTGCTTATTCTTGCTGATTTTGATATTCATCTATGTTGTCCTTCCCATTACCTCACTTCACATTTTTTAGATCATATAGACTCATTTAACCTTATTCAATCGGTTAAAGGGGCCACACATTACAAAGGTTACATTTTAGACCTTGTACTCTCATCTGGTTTCTCTATTGAGTGTCTTAATCTGGTGGATATGCTTGTAAATGACCATAAAGCTGCTGTTTTCAAAGTTTCATTACAGCTCTCTATTCCTAGTCACTATGCTAAAACATGCTCTCACATTCTCAATGCTGGTTCTACAGTTAAATTATGTGATGCTTTTAATTCATCACCCTCTTATCTCTATATCACTTCTCAATCCAGATGCACTGTTAAATCCATTCAATGATCAGTGCCTATCCATCCTAAACCAAAATACATTGTCTAAAACTAGGAAACAAAAATCATATATTCTCCCCTGGCTGAACTATCACACCCGTGCCCTTAGAAAACTGTAGAAAATCTGAACGACAATGTAGGCAGACATAGAAAATCTGAATGACGTCAACAAGTCTGAATTAGCACACAACACCCTTAAAAACCAAATGTTAAGGTAGTTAAGGATGCAAGATCAGCTTACTTCTCTGAATTGATATCTAGAAATAACCACAATCCTAAAGTTCTTAGTTCTCTTAAGGGTAATTGATTCTATTATTAATGGTCCTTCCACTTCTTTTTTCTTTTAACCTGATGTCAAGCTGTCAAAAAAAATGTATCACTCATTTTGTAAATAAATTGAAGAATATTAGGTCCCAGAACCAGCCTAGCCCTTGTAATCTTTCCATTCCCATTTTAATGTTGCCTCTTTTACCCAGTTTCAACGATTTCAGTGTTAGAGAGTACAGTCTCCAATATGCACTGCTCCTCCTGTATCTTAGACATCATCCCCACTAAGCTGCTCAAGAAGGTATTTTACACTGTTAGCCCCATTATTCTGCACATTCTTAATAATTATCTGGCCTCTGGTTCTTTTCCAGACAGTTTTAAGCATGCCATTCACCCATTGCTAAAGACACCTAATTTAGATCCCCTGTCCTTAAACAACTATGGACCAATCTCCAAATTGTCTTTTTTTAATCTAAGGTTTTGGAAAGAACACTAATCTTTTATGAACACTAATAGTGTTTTTAACAGTTTCCAGTCTGGTTGTAGAGCACTTCATACCACTGAGTCATTGCTAGTTAAGGTTACTAACACCTATTGCAAAGTGTAGACAGAGATGACTGCTTTATTTTAGTTCTTTAAGACTTAAGTGCTGCCTTTGACATAGTCAATCACAGTATCCTCTCATATCGCTTTGAGACTTGGGTAGGCATCAAGGGCTCAGCTCTTAGTTTATTATGTTCTTACCTCTCCAACATAACTTGTTTTTTTGTTTTTTTTCTTCTGGGTAACTCTACTTCCTCAATGGTTCAGCTGAGTTGTGGTGTCTTTCAAGGCTCAGTTCTTGGCCCCCTTCTGTTTTCTATATACATGCTGCCTCTTGGCCAGGTTATTCAAAATCATTATGTTTTGCCATTTTTATGCTGACAATACTCAGTTATACATGTCACTAAAACCGACAGATCCTATTGGCCAAGAAAATCTTACAACTTGCCTGTGACATTAAATCCTGAATGTCTGAAATTTTTCTTAAATTTAATGATAATAAGTCTGAGGTCATTTTGTTCGGTCCCCCAAATTCCATCAGCCCTTTTGGTACTAATCTTGGTGGTCTGTAAGCAGGATGCTAGAAATCTTGGGGTAATATTCCATGCTAACCTCAGTTTTGATAATCAAATCAAACACGTTGATCAGTCATGCTTTCTCCAGCTCAAGGTAATCTCTAAAATTAGGTCATCTTTATCAATTGTTGATCTATACCCAGGGGGCAAACTGATTTTTGCATGGGTCGGATGCTGTAAAAGGTTGTTCTCCAGAAATCATATCTAGGACCTACATGGATCACAACCTGGGTGGACAACCCGGAAAACAAGTTGCAGGAAAGCTACAGGAAACGTCCAAAGTTGCCCATCGGGCCTATGAACATTAACCAATAGGGGTAGAGAGGCTTAAAATTTTAACCAATAGATATCTGCATGAAAATCACAGTGTTGATTACTCACATTGAGACAAACAAAAAATGTATTGGAAGTTTTTTCAAAAATGTTTTTTACCAGAGTAAATGACGCATATATAATTAAGTATGGGCTACTACTACTTTCGGCTGCTCCCATTAGGGGTCGCCACAGCGGATCATCCGTTTCCATTTCTTCCTGTCTTCTGCGTCTTCCTCTGTCACACCAGCCACCTGCATGTCTTCCCTCACCACATCCATAAACCTCCTCTTTGGCCTTCCTCTTCTCCTCTTCCCTGGCAGCTCCATATTCAGCATCCTTCTCCCAATATACTCAGCATCTCTCCTCCACACATGTCCAAGCCATCTCAATCTTGCCTCTCTTGCTTTGTCTCCAAACCGTCCAACCTGAGCGGTCCCTCTAATATAATCGTTCCTAATCCTGTCCTTCTTCGTTACTCCCAGTGAAAATCTTAGCATCTTCAACTCTGCCACCTCCAGCTCCGCCTCCTGTCTTTTCGTCAGTGCCACTGTCTCCAAACCATATAACATAGCTGGTCTCACAACCATCTTGTAAACTTTCCCTTTAACTCTTGCTGGTACCCTTCTGTCGCAAATCACTCCTGACACACTTCTCCACCCACTCCAACCTGCCTGCACTCTCTTTTTCACCTCTCTACTGCACTCCCCGTTACTTTGGACAGTTGACCCCAAGTATTTAAACTCAGATGTCTTTGTCACCTCCACTCCTTGCATCCTGACCATTCCACTGTCCTCTCTCTCATTCACGCATAGGTATTCCGTCTTGCTCCTACTGACTTTCATTCCTCTTCTCTCTAGTGCATACCTCCACCTCTCCAGGCTCTCCTCAACCTGCACCCTACTCTCACTACAGATCACAATGTCATCCGCGAACATCATCGTCCATGGAGACTCCTGCCTGATCTTGTCCGTCAACCTGTCCATCACCATTGCAAACAAGAAAGGGCTAAGAGCCGATCCTTGATGTAATCCCACCTCCACCTTGAACCCATCCGTCATTCCAACCGCACACCTCCTCACCATTGTCACACTTCCCTCATACGTATCCTGCACCACTCCTACATACTTCTCTGCAACTCCTGACTTCCTCATACAATACCACACCTCCTCTCTCGGTACTCTGTCATAAGCTTTCTCTAAATCTACAAAGACACAATGCAACTCTTTCTGGCCTTCTCTATACTTCTCAATCAACATTCTCAAAGCAAACATCGCATCTGTGGTGCTCTTTCGTGGCATGAAACCATACTGCTGCTCGCTGATCGTCACCTCTCCTCTTAACCTAGCTTCTATTACTCTTTCCCAAATCTTCATGCTGTGGCTGATCAACTTTATACCTCTGTAGTTGTTACAGTTCTGCACATCGCCCTTGTTCTTGAAAATCGGTACCAGTATGCTTCTTCTCCACTCCTCAGGCATCCTCTCACTTTCCAGGATTGTGTTAAACAATCTAGTTAGAAACTCCACTGCCATCTCTCCTAAACATCTCCATGCCTCCACAGGTATGTCATCAGGACCAACTGCCTTTCCATTCTTCATCCTCTTCATAGCTGCCCTCACTTCCTCCTTGCTAATCCGCTGAACTTCCTGATTCACTATCCCTACATCATCCAACCTTCTCTCTCTCTCATTTTCTTCATTCATCAGCCCCTCAAAGTATTCCTTCCACCTTCTTAGCACACTCTCCTCGCTTGTCAGCACATTTCCATCTCTATCCTTGATCGCCCTAACTTGCTGCACATCCTTTGCAGCTTGGTCCCTCTGTCTAGCCAATCGGTACAAGTCCTTTTCTCCTTCCTTAGTGTCTAATCTGTCATACAACTCACCATACGCCTTTTCCTTTGCCTTTGCCACCTCTCTCTTTGCTTTACGCTGCATCTCCTTGTACTCCTGTCTACTTTCTTCATCTCTCTGACTATCCCATTTCTTCTTTGCCAACCTTTTCCTCTGTATAATTTGCTGTACTTCCTCATCCCACCACCAAGTCTCCTTGTCTTCCTTCCTCTGTCCTGATGACACACCAAGTACCTTCCTAGCTGTCTCCCTCACTATTTCTGCAGTGGTTTTCCAGCCATCTGGCAACTCTTCACTACCACCCAGTGCCTGTCTTAACTCCTGCCTGAACTCCACACAACAGTCTTCCTTCTTCAACTTCCACCATTTGATCTTCGGCTGTGTCTTCACTCGCTTCCTCTTCTTGGTCTCCAAAGTCATCCTACAGACCACCATCCGATGCTGCCTGGCTACGCTCTCCCCTGTCACCACCTTGCAGTCTCCAATCCCTTTTAGATGGTGCCTTCTACATAAGATATAGTCCACCTGTGTGCACTTCCCTCCACTCTTGTACGTCACCCTGTGTTCCTCCCTCTTCTTGAAATATGTATTCACCACAGCCATTTCCATCCTTTTCGCAAAATCGACCACCATCTGTCCTTCCACATTTCTCTTCTTGACTCCATACTTTCCCATCACCTCCTCATCACCTCTGTTCCCTTCACCAACATGTCCATTGAAGTCCGCTCCAATCACCACTCTCTCCTCCTTGGGTACCCTCTCCACCATGTCATCCAACTCACTCCAGAATTCTTCTTTTTCATCCATCTCACACCCAACTTGCGGGGCATATGCGCTGATAACATTCAGCAATAAACCTTCAATTTCCAGCTTCATACTCATCACTCTGTCTGACACTCTCTTCACCTCCAGCACGCTCTTGACATACTCTTCCTTCAGAATTACCCCTACCCCATTTCTCCTCCCATTCACACCATGGTAGAAGAGTTTGAACCCACCTCCGATACTCCTGGCCTTACTCCCCTTCCACCTGGTCTCTTGCACACACAGTATGCCTACCTTTCTTCTTTCCATCATGTCAGCCAGCTCTCTCCCTTTACCAGTCATAGTGCCAACATTCAAAGTTCCAACTCTCACCTCCACATGCCTACCCTTCCTCCTCTCTAGCTGCCTCTGGACATGCTTTCCTCCTCTCCTTCTCCTTCGCCCAACAGTAGCATAGTTTCCACCGACACCCTGCTGGTTAACAGTACCGGTGGCGGTCGTTGGTAACCCGGGCCTCAACCGATCCGGTATGTAAGTCTTATTTATGATCCGCATATTTGATTTGGCAAAGATTTTACGCCGGATGCCCTTCCTGACGCAACCCTCCCCATTTGTCCGGGCTTGGGACCGGCACTAAGGATGCACTGGCTTGTGCATCCTCAGTGGCTGGGTTATAATTAAGTATGGGCTAATTTGCATAAATATCACATAGCCGGAGGAAATGGTTTTACAGACATGTTGTAAAGAGTTGTCTAGCAGAAATCATATCTAGGACCTTCAGGGATCACAACCTGGGTGGACAACCTGGAAAACAAATTGCTGAAATGCTACAGGGAGTGCCAAAACATGCACCCCCATTCGAAAACAGGCATTTAAGCTGGTTGGGTCATATTGCATAATCCTTCTTGTGAATGAATAAAACATGTTGTAAAGGGTTGTCTAGCAGAAATCATATCTAGAACCTTCAGGGATCACAACCGGGGTGGACAACCTGGAAAACAAGTTGCTGAAATGCTACAGGGAGTGCCCAAACATGCACCCCCATACGAAAACAGGCATTTAAGCTGGTTGGGTCATATTGCACAATCCTCCTTGTGAATGAATATCTCTGTAAGAGTTCACAGTAAAGACACATTGAGACATCTTATGGAAATTAGAAAATATGCTCTGATCTTATACCTTGGTTTGTTCCCAGTAGAAACATGAGATGGACCTATACCTTAAATTAATCACGAAACAAACAAAATTCCTGTAACTGTAAATAATGTAAGATTTATTTCTTATTTTATACATTGAACACAATATACTTACTGAACACAAAATAACTATCTGTGCCAAAACTATAACAAATTATTTAAAATAAATAGATAAATCATATCTAGGACCTTAAAGGACAACAATGAGATGGGTATATGCTTTAGTATACACATGAAACAAACAAAATAATTTATACTTTGAACACAATATGCTGAATACAAAAAGTTAGCCCAGAATTTGAAAAGCAGGACTTTTTAAAGAAATCTTTTATAGAACTTTGCCCATGTTTTCTCACTCGCTTTTTGAGTCACAGCTGCTATCACTGCTCTCAACTCTAGCAGTATGTATTCTGCTGCATTTGCTCGCCAGTCCTTGGCAACGGCACCCGATGTAGCACGGAACTGCCTCCCTTGCACATGAACAGTTCTTCTGACAACCCTTGACACATGCACATGAGATTGTCGTTTTCATTGAGACAGGCCAGGCTGGCTTTGTTGCCGGAACAGGAACTGCATGTCCATCAACCAGAGGCCAACCAAATTCAGTGCATAGGGGAATTTCTGGCTTGGGGATATGTGAATTCTTGTCAATGATAGTTGCCAGCACAGCCCTTTTCAGGTGTAGCATCAATGCATCTTCTGTTGGGGGTAGAAGCTTTAATAGAGTTGACTTGTTGTTCAAAAACTTGTACACTCTCAATTTGCCCAGATTGGCCCCCTCAAAATGATCAGCTGTGGATGTGTATGCTGATATGGTGAGGTCCCGCGCCTGATTGAGAAGGTCATCGGTTATGGTATCGCTAGGGTTCTCACCAAAGTCTTCAAGTGCAGGGATGTCACGACTTATGCTGCTCTTGAACCATACCTTCTTCCCAGTGAAATATGGGTAGCTAGTTGTGTCTCTACCACTCAGACTGTGGATGAATGGCATGGCACGACACTGTGAAGGTCCCAGAGCTACAACCATCTCATGTATAGTCAGGTATGCATTCTGACCTGTTCTAACCCACATCTCTGGTAGATCACTCAAGTGTGTTGCACCATAGTACAGACATGTTGTAATGATATCAGTGTCATTAGCATGTATGACAACTCTTTCAACTCCCTCATTCTGGACAGTGTAGAGTGTGTGGAGGATTATCCTAGTGTCAGCCTCCTGCTGTGTTGATTCCAGAGCAGGAACATCCATCACAGACCCTGCGGAGAGCACCACACTCTTTGTCTCTTCCTTGAATCCACCACCCAGGTAGAGATGAGTAGGGCCAAAATCACTCCCCAGTTGCTCCTCCTCACACCATCTTTCACAGAGAAAGCTCAGCAAGTTTGCTTTGTTAGTAGACACAGCAAAAAACTCATGTGGATCTGGAGATGTGTACTGCTCACTGACTTCATACACTTTGGCTGGTTTGGATCGAGCATATCTCTGTTGTTGCTCAGCTGACTTGATACTGGTTCCACTGTATCTGTCACAACAGAAGTGTATTATTTCAGTACCACGAGGCACATCAGTCAGCAGCAGGTGTTTGTATCTGTCAGCGATTGCTCCAAATCGTTCATCTTTGTGAAAAGACCAGTGTCTTATGGCAGACATAGCATCTACAAGTACTGCGGTCTTGAGGATGTTTTGGGGTAGATCAGCATTGATGGTTACTTTGGTCTCCTCTTTCAGGACCTTTACAAGGCTGGACTTGGTGCCAGTTCTCATACTGCCATCTTCCTTGAAGAGGGATGGGGGAAGGTCACCGTACTCGTGGTTGCCTACAAAGTCAACAATGTCGAGTTCTCCACCACTAGCAATGATCTGTGTCATACGCAGAAGGACAGTAACTTCATTGCTCTTGCCAGTGGTGCAGGTTTTCCCCCCAGATTTCTTTGGTTTCATGTGTTGTGTGTGGAAAGTGTTAAGCTTAACAACACTTGTCTTTTTATGATGACTGGTAAGTGACTCAGACAGTGCCTTCAAACCAATTTCTTTTACACTTAACAGGTTGTCCTTGACTATAGCATCTGCACACTCACCAGTAGATATATTGATCAGGGATGATGTGGCTGTTGTGAATGGGTTGGTCTCTACTGCTGCTGTGACCTTGACTACCATCTCTGCATCCTTGTTGACATGACTCTTGCCAGATTCATGGTGTGGGCTTGAGGTATGGAGGTGCAGCATAGATTTGAGCTCTGCAGAAATGGCTGCAGTCAGTGGTTTTGTGTAGACCCACTTCCTCCTGGCGGCAGGGTTGAGGGTAATACCATCCAGACCACTGGCCTCTTTGGCATCTGCGTTGTACGTCTGCTCTAGAATCGTGTCAGGAGAGACACCATTATGGTTTCCATTTATTCTCCTCCCTACAAATGCACCTGCGATCAAAGCTTCGTGTGCCTCTGGAGTTGTCTCTGGCAGTTTCTTCATCTCAGACAAATACAAAGGCAAAGACTGCAAATTAGTGCATACTTAATTATATATGCGTCATTTACTCTGGTAAAAAAAACATTTTTCATAAAACTTCCAATACATGTTTTGTTTGTCTCAATGTGAGTAATCAACACTGTGATTTTCATGAAGATATCTATTCGTTAAAATTTTAACCCTATCTATCTCAAATGGTTGTGTTCAGGCAGGGTGGGCAACTTTGGACGCTCCCTGTAGCTTTCCTGCATCTTATTTTTCGGGTTATCCACCCAGGTTGTGATCCCTGAAGGTCCTAGATATGATTTCTGGTGAACAACCTTTTACAGCACCCAACCCGTGTTTTCCCCCAAAAATGGGGTTTTGCCCCCTGGGTACTACATAAAGTTGTATGTGCTTTTATTTATTCTTGGCTTGATTATTGCACTGCACTTTAGTTGGGTATCAGCAAGGGCTCCCTCCACCGTCTGCAGTTGGTACAAAATGCCACTGCTTTGTTCATTACCAGGACAAAGAGGTATGACCATATCATTCCTGTGCTTGCCTCCCTACACTGATTCCCTGTTATATTTCGAATTGATTAAAAAAAATGTTCACTTTTAAGGCCTTAACCAGTCTTGCGCCTGCATAACTTTCCAATTTATCGTCCTGGTATACACCCTCTTGACCATTAAGATCAACAGATGGAACCCTGCTGGTTATTCCCAGGCCATGGTTTATCACAAAGGGTGATTGAGCTTTTTTTCTTAGAGCCCCCACACTTTGGAACTCTCTTACTATTGAACTAAGACAAACCAAGTCTTTAGCTTCTTTCAAATCTCGTCTTAAAACTTTTATTTTTATGAAAGCTTTTACTAATGTTTGATATTTGTTTTTGATTAATACTATTTTATTATTCTTTCTACACTTAATTTTGTAATTGTTTCAATTAACAAATTGTGTTATTTCCTTTTGCTCTTATTTTATGGTGTTATTTGTTGGGGCTATTTATTTTATTCTCTTACAATATTATTTGCGTCATCTTTATCCTCTTCTATGTAGCACTTAGTAACCCTGTTTTGAAAAGTGTTATGCAAATAAAGTTTATTATTATATGCAATTACCATAATCACCCAGATAGATTAAATGAGTTCATGCAAGGTTTGAAAAACCTATTCCACCAGCCAGCCATCCCCTCTGCTCCCATTCCAAGGCCACCATTCTGCATCCAGGAAGATGAAGTGAGAGCTACATTCAAGAAGCTGAACATTAGGAAAGCAGCAGGGCCAGATGGTATCAGTTCTGCTTTGTTTTGCCACTGTGCAGCACAGTTGGCCCCAATATTTTCCACAATATTTAACACCTCTCTAAGCCAATGTACAGTCCTTCAAACAATGCTTCAAACTCTCTACCATCATTTCTGTGCCAAAGTCCTCAAAGATCACCAGCCTCAATGACTTCAGACCAGTTGCCTTAACATCTGTGGCCATGAAAGCATCTGAATGAATCATTATGTCATACTTGAAATCTTGCACATCCCCAATGATGGACCCATATCAATTTCCCTATCAAGCCAACCGGGCTGTTGAGGATGTAGTAGTTAGCGTAGCCCTTCACCATGCCCTGCAACACCTAGAATCACCAAACACCTACATACGCATCCTGTTCATAGACTTAAGTTCCTCCTTCAACTCCATCAACCTTCTCAAACTCTTTACTATACACTTGGATATGAACACTGACCCAGCAATATGCTACTGGATCCGCAGCTTCCTGTGGGACAGACCATAGAGGGTGAAGGTTAATAACCTCACTCTCTTACCCTTAGTACAGGTGCTTGTCAGGGTTGTGTTCTCTCCCCCTGGCTCTTCACACTTTACACCACACACTTTACATCCACAGACACTTCTGTGAAAATAATAAAATATGCAAATGACACAACCATTATAGGCCTTATCTCCAACAATGATGAAACCCAATACCGCACTGAAGTAGAGCAAGCTGTCACTTGGTGTGCAAACTATGACCTTTTGCTTAATACAGCCAAAACCCAAGAAGTCATATTGCCGAATCTCAAAACACTCGTACAAATAAACAGAGACCCCATCACCACCACTGACTATTTTAGATTCCTTGGAACATACATCAGCAATAACCTGAAGTGGAAAATTAATACTGAACACATCATTGCAAAAGCTCAACAATGACTTTACTTTCTTAGGCAGCTTTAAAAATACCAGATCAGGCATCTGGGTAGCATAGCAGTCTATTCCATTGCCTACCAACACAGGAATCACCAGTTTGAATCCCCATGTTACCTCTGGCTTGGTGGGGCGTCCCTACAGATACAATTGGCCGTGTCTGCAGGTGGGAGGCCGGATGTGGGTATGTGTTCTGGTCGCTGCACTAGCACCTCCTCTAGTCAGTTGTGGTGCCTGTTCAGGGGGAGGGGCAATAGCGTGATCCTCCCACATGCTACTTGCCACTGGCAAAACTCCTCACTGTCAGATGAAAAGAAGGTGCGACTCCACATGTATCGGAGGAGGCATGTGGTAGTTTGCAGCCCTCCCCGGATCAGCAGAGGGTGTGGAGCAGTGACTAGGATGGCTCGGAAGAGCGGGGTAATTGGCTGGATACAATTGGGGAGAAAAAGGGGAAAATTCCAAAAAAAATTCCAGGGCAAACATCAGCTGCTCATTCTGTTTTACTCAGTCATTATTGATTCCATCATAATATCTTCTATTACAGTATGGTACAGCGGCACGGACAGTCAAACAGAAAAAAACTGCCACAGATTGTCAACAAGGAATCCAAAATCATAGGCAACCCACTCCCCTCAGTTGACTCTCTACATACTCCCCGGACTGTAAAGCGAGCAAACAAGCTCATCTCCGACCCCTCACATCCTGCTCATCATCTCCTCCAACTCCTTCCCTCAGGGAGGCACTACATGTCACTGTCCACTAAGACTAAATGCTTCACAAACTGTTTTTTTTTTCCCCTAGCTATCAAGACTCTGAATTCCTCGCTATAGTCCCCTCCTCACACACTACTGGCATCCATACTACCATTCACATAATTGTTGTGTGTAGTATGTTTGTTTCTGCGGTTGTGTAGCTGTATTGTTCATGATAATATGTGGAGTGTCTGCTGTTGTCCATGAAGGTATTGTGCTGCAGAATTTAACATGTTGTACCAAAAACAAATTTTAGCAGCCTTTATCGTATGGCTAATAAACAATAACGATAATATATCTATTATCGTTATTCCTCAAACATCAACGCAATCTAACATGGTAATGACACACCCCCATTACATATTTTAATTTAATGTTTGGAAGGTGTGATAAATAAAATGTTTAGCTTCTGACTAATTAGATAGCTTTATCAATAGAATCACACATTAGAATACTTGCCTACTATTATCTTGTTGTTTGATTAATGATAAATATTGCAGTAGCCTTATTCTGAATATTTACATTTAAATGTAGACTACAATATTTCAGGATAATATTTTCTAGAATATAGAATTGGCGGCTTCAGCGCGATAATGTCAGGGCAGGAGCTGACGATCAAATAAAATCCACCAAAGGGGTGTTAAGTTGTTATTCAAGTTAAAAGTGAAAGTTAAAATGTTAAAAAGTTAAAAGCAAGCAGAGCAACAGACAAAAAAAAAACGGTCAGATGGAAACTGATGGAGCGTAATGATGTAAAAAGAGGGTGATGATGATTGTGAAAGTGAGATGATGCCTGAGGAGTCGAGAAGAAGCATACTAGTAGCGATTTTCAAGAATAAGTGTGATGTGTAGAGCTGTTTTAAGTACAGAGGTGGTATAAACTTGGCACAAAAAGTTAGGAAATTTGTCTTTGGTATATTATTTCTTTGCTGTAACAATGCTTCTTGGCAATACATCTTATATCAGGCACCTGATTGTCAGCACATGGGGTACCAGAAGCTCAAAACAAGAATCAATAGCAACAGCAAATTAAACTGTTTGGCATTGGCAGAGAAGATTTGGCAAATTTTTCATGGGAAAAACCCACATACTCAGCTATGCTGCTCATCCACAAATGCATGTTCCTTACAAACGTGGCACCATTTAAAAGGGAAATAAACAGGCTTTCCAATGGCATAAGATTTATTGCCAAGAAGCATTGTTACAACAAAGAAATCATCTACCAAACACAAATTTCCTTACTTTTTGTGCTGAGTGTATATATATATATATATATATATATATATATATATATATATATATATATATATATATATATATATATATATATATATATATATATATATATATTCTGGTAAATCTATATTCAGAAAAATAAGTGCATGAAATGTGTATAATGTATATGCACATATGTGTATATAACAGCATACCAGGTTGTAAGCCAGTAAATCAATGTATACAAACTACTATTCAGAACAGCAAACTGATGCGAGCAAACAAGACACTTTATATGACTGCAAACCAATACATGATGAGGTAAAAAATATATGCAAAACAAAATACCAATGTATACAAACCAATATATGTTAGTAAACCAATATATACAAAGGCAGCCATAGCAACATGTACCCTGGCTCTGCTGAATGACGCAAAGTATAAGTAGGTGTGGGCTTGGCTAGTACTTGGATGGGAGACCTCTCAGGAAAACTGAGTTGCTGCTAGAAGTGGTGTTGGTAGGCCCATAGGGGCAGTCTTCGCTCTGGTCCTAGTAAAAAAAGAAAGAAAACAAAAGCCCAATGACCCAGTGCAGTGATGGGGACACTGCTGTAGGAGATGTTGTCCTTTGGATGAGATGCTAAAGAGCGGTCCTGACTCACTGTGGTCATTAAAGATCCCATGGCACTTATGACAAAAAGTAGGGGGTTCCTCGGTGTCCTGGCAAAATTCCCAACCTGCCTGTCTCCATCTGGCCATCCAATCATCCCCCCCATGTAATTGGCTCAACGATTCCTCCCTCTCCACCTCAAGCTGATTTGTGGTGAGCGTTCTCGTGCAAAATGGCTGCCATGCATCACCCAGGTGGGTGCTACACATTGGAGGTGGTTGAGGTGAGTTTTTCCCTTCAATGTGAAGTGCTTTGGGTGTCTACAAAAAGTGCTATGTAAATGTAATCTATTATTAAACCTTCAGTGCATCCGGAAAGTATTCACACTCCTTCACTTTCCCCACATTTTGTTATGTTACAGCCTTATTCCAAAATGGATTAAATTCCTTTTTTTCCTCATCAATCTACATACAATACCCCATAATGACAAAGTGAAAAAGGTTTTGTAGAAATTTTTGCAAATTTACTAAAAATATAAAACTGAAATATTGCATGTACATAAGTATTCACACCCTTTGCTATGACACTCAAAATTGAGCTCAGGTTCGTTGTGTCTCCACTGATCATCCTTGAGATCTTTCTAAATCTTGATTGGAGTCCACCCGTAGTAAATTCAAATGAGTGGACATGATTTGGAAAGGCACACACCTGTCTATATAAGGTCCCACTGTTGACAGTGCATGTCAGAGCAGAAACCAAGCCATGAAGTCAAAGGAATTGTCTGTGGACCTCCAAGACAGGATTGTATCAAGGCACAGATGTAGGGAAAGGTACAAAACAATTTCTACAGCTTTGAAGGTCCCGAAGAGCACAGTGGTCTCCATCATTCATAAATGTTAGAAGTTTGGATCCGCCAGGACTCTTCCTAGAGCTGGCCGCCCAGCCAAACTGAGCAATCGGGGGAGAAGGGCCTTGGTCAGGGAGGTGACCAAGAACCCGATGGTCCCTCTGACAGAGCTCCAGCATTCCTCTGTGGAGATGGGAGAACCTTCCAGAAGGACAACCATCTCTGCAGCACTCCACCAATCAGGCCTTTATGGTAGAGTGGCCAGACTGAAGCCTCTGCTCAGTAAAAGGCACATGACAGCCCGCTTGGAGTTTGCCAAAAAGCACCTAAAGGACTCTCAGACCATGAGAAACAAGATTCTCTGGTCTGATGAAACCAAGATGAACTCTTTGGCCTGAATGCCAAACATCAGGTCTGGAGGAAACCAGGCACCTCTCATCACCTTGCTAATATCATCCCTACAGTGAAGCACGGTGGTGGCAGCATCATGCTGTGGGGATGTTTTTCAGCGGCAGGAACTGGGAGACTAGTCAGGATCGAGGGAAAGATGAATGGAGCAAAGTAGAGAGATCCTTGATGAAAACCTGCTCCAGAGCGCTCAGGACCTCAGACTGGGGCGAAGGTTTACCTTTCAACACGACAACGACCCTAAGCACACAGCCAAGACAACGAAGGAATGGCTTCGGGACAAGTCTGTGAATATCCTTGAGTGGCCCAGCCAGAGCGCAGACTTGAACCCCATTGAAAATCTCTGGAAAGACCTGAAAATAGCTGTGCAGCGACGCTCCCCATCTAACCTTACAGAGCTCGAGAGGATCTGCAGAGAAGAATGGGAGAAATACCCCAAATATAGGTGTGCCAAGCTTGTAGCTTCATACCCAAGAAGACTTGAGGTTGTAATCGCTGCCAAGGGTGCCTCAATCAAGTTCTGAGTAAAGGGTGTGAATACTTATGTACATGCAATATTTCAGTTTTATATTTTTAGTAAATTTGCAAAAATTTCTACAAAACCTTTTTCACTTTGTCATTATGGGGTATTGTATGTAGATTGATGAGAAAAAAAAGGAATTTAATCCATTTTTGAATAAGGCTGTAACATAACAAAATGTGGGGATAGTGAAGGGGTGTGAATACTTTCCGGATGCACTATATATAAGCCAGCAAACCAAGATACACAAACCAATATGTCAGCCAGCAAGCCAATATATCAAACAGTAAACCAACATATAAATCATTAAGACAGTATATATGTCAGTAATCCAATACAAAAATGTACAAATCAATATGTGAAAAAGTAAACCAGTGTACACAAAATAAAGTTATATCTAACAAACGAATGTATAAGCAAATAATCCAAAATAGATGCAAGCAAACCAAAGAATATGCTTACAAATCGATACATTAGTCAGCCAACTAATACAATCTGGTATATGTGCCAGCAAATCAATGTAAAAGTAAGAGAACTTATATTGTGGCAGGATGAGGAAAAACACAGCAGACCAAGGCGAGTTTGATGTTTATTCCTCAACTCCAAAAACCAACTGCAGCAGGAACAACCCTGCACCGGCGGGCCCGGGAACGTAAACCACGCCCCCAGCTCACAGTCCTGCTGGGTGACATGTTTGAACATGTTTGGAGCAGAAGAGGAGTGTGAATCCACTTCGGCCACGCCGGCCCAACTCTCACAGCCGGCCGTTCTCGCCGCGGCTGTGAAGCTCCCAGAGTTCTGGCAGAGCGACCCGGCTTCGTGGTTCCAGCATGTCGAGGCGCTGTTCCACCTGCGTGGAATCTCCGCGGACGACTCCAGATACTATTTGGTCGTCGCTGCGCTGGACCAGCAGTCCACACGCCGGGCCATGCAGCTGTTGCGCGCCCCTCCGCAACATGATAAATACGTCGCCCTCAAACATCTGCTCCGGAGGTACAGCCTATCTGCCGCAGAGAGGGCAGATAGAATCCTTTCCTTATCCTGTTTGGGCGACGGGACGGCTGTGGATCTCATGGACAATATGCTGTCGCTGCTAGGCTCGGACGAAAGTGGATTCCTTTTCCCGCACATTTTCCTGCGCCAGCTTCCGTCTCCTGTGCGCGCGGCTTTGGCTAACTCCCCGTGTCTGGCCGCTGGTGACTGCCGAGGTTTGGCTGATGAGGCCGATCGGGTCCTGCTAGCTACCAGACGGTTCTCTGTGCAGAGTGTGGCATCGGAGCCTCTGCAGCCGGCGTCGGAGTACGCGGACCCGGCAGTGGTGGCTGGAGTGACTGCCCGGAGACGGCGCGGGAGAGGCCTCTTTTTCTTCCACCAGCGGTTCGGCGGCAAGGCGAGGCGCTGCGTCCCTCCGTGCACGTTTGAGGCGCCGGGAAACTCCAGGGCCAACGCTCAGTAGCAGCTGTGGGCGCTGGCGGACGTAGTGAGCTGCTCTTCGTTAACGACACGATGTCAGGAAGACGGTTTCTGGTGGACTCAGGCTCGCAAAAGAGCCTACTCCCTCCTGCTCAGACAGACAGGTCGGCCGAAGGCGGCGGCCCACAGTTAAGTGCAGCTAACGGTTCGTCCATTGCGACGTTTGGCACAAGGTTGGTGACTGTTTGCTTCTACGGGCGCCATTTTGAGTGGGACTTTGTAGTCGCCGCGATTACTGTTCCTACTATCGGCGCGGATTTTCTGTGTGCTAATGGTCTGCTTGTTGATGTTGCAAACCGCCGTTTAATTGACGCTGTCTTTCGCCACTTTTCCGTGCGAGACAGGGGGAGCCGGGCCGTTAACACACGCTAACTTTTTTGCATTAGGGGATGTTTTTCACCGTTTGCTGGCGGATTTTCCATCGGTGACTACGCCTGCCTTTTCCACCGCGGTTACTAAACACGGGGTAGAACATTTCATTCCCACTGTGGGACCGCCAGTTTTTGCGCGCGCGCGGCGCCTCGACGCAGTAAAATTGGCTACAGCTAAGGAGGAGTTCGCCATCATGGAGCGTCTGTGTATAGTGAGGCGTTCAAACAGCCCGTGGGCCTCGCCGCTTCACATGGTGCCCAAGGCGGATGGGTGGTGGCGGCCTTGCGGTGATTTTCGCCGCCTGAACAACATCACGTCGGGGTCACCAATGTGGCAGTATGAGGAAAAACACAGCAGACCAAGGCGAGTTTGATGTTTATTCCTCAACTCCAAAAACCAACTGCACTAGGAACAACCCTGCACCGGCGAGCCCGAGAACGTAAACCACGCCCCCAGCTCACAGTCCTGCTGGGTGAGAGGCATAACCCCCAATGCCCGCCACAATATATAAGTTAGCTGATGGATACATAAGAACGTCAATACATATCAGTTAAACATTAAATTAATGTATAGTTCGACAATTATATAGCTAAAATATGGTCTTTGCTGTCCATGGCTGATGCAGAGACTCGTAATACATGCATTTGTTTCATCCAGACTTGATAACTGTAATGTTCTGTTTTCAGGTCTGCTACATGCTAGTACTAACAGTCTTCAGATGGTTCAGAATGAATCCTAACTAAAACTAGGAAATGTTACCATATTACACCAATTCCTGCCTCCCTTCATTGGCTTCCTATCCATGTTAGATCAGACTTCAAGGTGCTTCTGCTGACTTATAAAATCCTAAATGGGCTTGCCCCATCTTACCTGTCTGATCTCCTTAAACCATATATTCCCTCTCGAGCTCTTCACTCTCAAAATACAGGGCTCCTGTGTATACCCGAAGTTAAAAAAAAGTCAGCTGGTGTCAGGGCCTTTTCTTATCGGGCCCGTTCTTGTGGAATAACCTGCCTGCTGCCGTCACACTATCAGTCTGCTGAATCCTTTAAATCCAAACTTAAAACTCGTCTTTTTGCCTTAGCCTACAATTAGTTGCTTTTAAGTTGAGTGCTTCACAACCTGTACTGCATGGCAGGTCGGTTTCTGTCTCAACCTTGTAGTAGTCCAACCATGGGGGTCGTCCCGGGTTGTCATCTGTGTGGGGTTTGCATGTTCTCCCCATGTCTGTGTGGGTTTCCTCTGGGTGCTCCGGTTTCCTCCCATAGTCCAAAGACATGTAGGTCAGGTAAGTCAGCTGTACTAACTTGTCCCTAGGTGTGATTTTTGTGTGTGTGTGTGTGTGTGTGCGCGCGCGTGTGTGTGTATGTGTGTCAACCCTGTGATGGCCTGGCAGCCTGCCCAGGGTGTCTCCCCACCTGCTGCCTAATGACTGCTGCGATAGGCTCCAGCATCCCCGCGACCCTGAGAGCAGGATAAGCAATTTGGGTAACGGATGGGTGGGGAATGCTGTGTAGGATTGCTGTTTCTGCATATTTGCTGTTTCCCAGAAACCTGTCACTAATATGGGGCAGACTTGCCCCAAAATCTGGCATTGTGCCATCATCATCATATTAGTAGTAGTAGGAGTATTATTATTATTATGTCAATATCTTTACTTTCGAAGTCTTTTAAAAGTTTCTCATACCAACCTTTTTGACAGCTCACTGGGATGCTTCAGCAGTGAACTCCTGGTCTGTAATGTAAAGTAACACTTTGTTAGTGCTGTTCAGCTGTCGCTGATTGAACACCTTGTCAGCTGTGCTGCTCCACAGTCTGATTTGCTCACATCAATGACGTTAGGAAAAATGGGAACGTGCTCACAGTTCACCATAAAAGCTAATTTTATTAAGTGTTCTCCCTAACCTTTGACCTGTTAATCTCATCTGGACTGCATACACTACACACATTTCAGACACACACCCAAAACAGATACACTCACATACCCACTCACAGCCAAAGATGCATAAACACACACACAAAATCACACAATCACATATGCATGAATGCACAGACAATACCTGTAAGAACAGAATAAAAAAACATAACAGCATTATGTTTTACAGACACCATCTATAACCAGCTTGTTTTTGTTATTGATTTGGTTGGAGGGTAAGTTGCTTGAAGCATGGCTAGTAAAAGCCGGAAGGTGGGAAGTCTTGAAAAGACATAAGCTACTTGTTCCCATCCATCCATTATCCAAACCGCTGATCCTGCTCCCAGGGTCGTGGGATGCTGGAGCCTATCCCAGCAGTCATTGGGCGGCAGGCGGGGAGACACCCCGGACAGGCCGCCAGGCCATCACAGGGCCAGCCAACACACACACACACACCACACATTTACACCTAGGGACACTTAAGTACAGCTGATTCACCTGACCTACATGTCTTTGGACTGTGGGAAGAAACCGGAGCCCACGGAGGAAACCCACACAGACACGGGGTGAACAAGCAAACTCCACACAGAGGACGACCAAGGACGACCCCCAAGGTTGGACTACCCCGGGACTCGAACCCAGGGCCTTCTTGTTGTGAGGCGACTGTGCCAACCACTGCCCCACCATGCCGCCCAGCTACTTGTTTATTCAATTTAAACACTTTTGAGTTTTTGAGATTAAACACACATTGCCACATAGCAATGCTACACTGAAATGGTTCTCTCGCTTTTTCTCTATTACTCTCGATCATCTAACTTCTTTTCTAATTGTGTATCAACTTTAGCCGTCACCGTCTTTTCTTATCTACAAACTCTCTGCTCTTTCTCTGCACCTATGTTTGCTCTGTCTTTCTCTTGCTCTTTCTTTCCGTCTTCTTTCCGGTCTCTGCAGAGGGCAGTCATAGCATCAGGCTCGCTGCTCAGTTAGCCGGGAACATCTCATGTCAATGTGTCATTCAGGAAGAGGTACAGAGATTCAGAGATGGAGAGAGAGAGAGAGAGGGTAATGTAAATGACTGAAGGGTGGGAAAAGAAAAGGCAAAGGAGGAGAGATGGAGATGGTGACTAAGAAAGAGGGACATGCCAAAACAGACGGGAAGAACATCGAGAGAAATGACTGCGAGCTTGCAGAGATACTGTGATGCAGTTATTTAATTGTAATTTGCGTCCAATGACAAGAAAACCATGATATAAATTCATTCATTCAAGCAAGCTTGAGAAGGAGAGAGAGATCATGCAAGAGATATGGCAGAAACAAACACGATGAAACGTCAACAGATGGGAGGGGGAAAGGAAATGGGTTGAGAAAATAGGAAATAAAAAGCTTCGTTCCACAAATCTAATCTAGTTTTAACAAAAGCATAGTAATATTGCTCTCTGAAATATATTTTAAAAGCAAAATTGTTTCCGTTTCAGATGGAAACTGTTTCGAAGAAAATGTTTATAAAATTTGCACCTAAAAAAAAAAAGTTTAGAAGATAGGTCTGGTGATTCTTATCACACTCGCCAATTTTACCGCCTGTTTTTTGTCCATTTCATGCACCAGGTGTTGGCTGGATGAGTCGCGGGCATCCATTTTCAAAGGTAAGCTATTTTGTGCAGTGCTGTTTTATGTGCCCTTTTTATTTAGCAAAGAATGTGTTGGTACAGTAACTTTTGATTTTACAGCATTTGTAGGTCAGATGGGTTTAAATTGTTCAATTTACCCTGGCAGTTCTCCGTCTTTGTGTTCTGTCGGGTCAGAGCCATTGAACTTTCAGATATATCTGACTTTCCATTTCACAATGTTTGTGGCGGCACGGTGGTTAGCGCGGTCACCTCAGATCAAGAAGGTCCTGGGTTCGAGCCCTGGGGTAGTCCAACCTTAGTGGGTCATCCTCTGAGTGGAGTTTGCATGTCCTCCATGTGTCTGCGTGGGTTTCCTGTGGGTGCTCCGGTTTCCTCCCACAGTCCAAAGCCATGCAGGTAAATTTGCTGTACTAAATTGTCCCTGGGTATGAATGAATTTGTGTGTGTGTGTGGCCCCTGTGATGGCCTGGCAGCCTGTCCAGGGTGTCTCCCTGCCTGCTGCCCAATGACTGCTGGAATAGGCTCCAGAATCCCCGTGACCCTGGGAGCAGAGTAAACGGTTCGGATGAATGGACAATGTTTATGTAAACATCGACTTCAGCATGTATTGACCGTATCATGTTTTTGTTTCCCCCCCTTTTTTTTCTTCCTAATTGTATCCGGCTAATTACCCCACTCTTCCGAACCATCCCGGTTGCTGCTCCACCCCCTCTGCTGATCCAGGGAGGGCTGCAGACTATCATACGTCTCCTCCAGTACATATGGAATTGCTAGCCACTTTTTACCTGACAGTGTGGATTTTCACCAGGGGGACGTAGCGTGTGGGAGTATCACGCTATTTCCCCCAATTCCCCCTCCCCTTGAACGCCAATATTTTTTTTCCTAGGATGAATCTGGAAAGTTCCCGCCCTCAGGCGCTGGGATTGGCCAGATCTGCCTGTCGGTCATATTTGCTTACCATGCTGTGACAACCACGGGGGAACTTAGCACCTGACCCAACAACGAAACAGAGACCGTCGGCAGGTTGAGCCCGCTGTGGGCATTTAGTCAAGAGACACACGGAAAGAACGCTCAACAGAAGTACTGCTCCTCGTCAGAGCCAGCTGACTCCCGTCTTCGTTGGCTCCTACGCTGGGCAGCCAACACAACTCTAGCTCCCCCCCCCCCCTGGGCGGCTGTCTCTGGCTCCCTTTTATCCTGGGGCTCATCAGCCTCCGATTGGGGCCAGGTGTGTCGCTCAGTCTCCCTCTCGCGATTGGGGCCAGGTGCGTTTCTGGGCTGTGCTGGGTCACTGGCCATGGTGCCGAAGCCGGGCCGACCCCGGGGTTGTCACAATACACACACAGTTAAGTTGGCATAGTTAGCTTGGTTGCAAACGTGGCTAATGGCTAACAGTTAGCTAGCAAACGTGGCTAGGGTTAGGGTTGTTGCGCGTTCGCATCGGCCTTGACTGACAGGCAAATCTGTCCAATCCTAGTGCCTGAGGGCGGGAACTTTCCGGATTCATCCTAGGAACCCCCCCCCCCCGACCAGAGAAGGCGCTAGTGCAGCGACCAGGACACATACCCAAATCCGGTTTCCCACCCGCAGACACGGTGAATTGTGTCTGTGGGGACACCCAACCAAGCTGGGGATAACACGGGGATTCGAACCGGCGATCCCCGTGTTGGTAGGCAGTGGAATAGACCGCTACACTACCCAGATGCCCCCGACTTCATGTATTGACCATATCATGTTTTAGCCATAAACTTTTTAACATCAAAACAACAATAATGTACACTACCGTTCAAAAGTTTGGGATCACCCAAACAATTTTGTGTTTTCCATGAAAAGTCACACTTATTCACCACCATATGTTGTGAAATGAATAGAAAATAGAGTCAAGACATTGACAAGGTTAGAAATAATGATTTGTATTTGAAATAAGATTTTTTTTACATCAAACTTTGCTTTCGTCAAAGAATCCTCCATTTGCAGCAATTACAGCATTGCAGACCTTTGGCATTCTAGCTGTTAATTTGTTGAGGTAATCTGGAGAAATTGCACCCCACGCTTCCAGAAGCAGCTCCCACAAGTTGGATTGGTTGGATGGGCACTTCTTGCGTACCATACGGTCAAGCTGCTCCCACAACAGCTCAATGGGGTTCAGATCTGGTGACTGCGCTGGCCACTCCATTACCGATAGAATACCAGCTGCCTGCTTCTGCTCTAAATAGTTCTTGCACAATTTGGAGGTGTGTTTAGGGTCATTGTCCTGTTGTAGGATGAAATTGGCTCCAATCAAGCGCTGTCCACTGGGTATGGCATGGCGTTGCAAAATGGAGTGATAGCCTTCCTTATTCAGAATCCCTTTTACCCTGTACAAATCTCCCACCTTATCAGCACCAAAGCAACCCCAGACCATCACATTACCTCCACCATGCTTAACAGATGGCGTCAGGCATTCTTCCAGCATCTTTTCATTTGTTCTGCGTCTCACAAACGTTCTTCTTTGTGATCCAAACACCTCAAACTTGGATTCATCCGTCCACAACACTTTTTTCCAGTCTTCCTCTGTCCAATGTCTGTGTTCTTTTGCCCATCTTAATCTTTTTCTTTTATTGGTCAGTCTCAGATATGGCTTTTTCTTTGCCACTCTGCCCTGAAGCCCAGAATCCCGCAGCCGCCTCTTCACTGTAGATGTTGACACTGGTGTTTTGCGGGTACTATTTAATGAAGATGCCAGTTGGGGACCTGTGAGGCGTCTGTTTCTCAAACTAGAGACTCTAATGTACTTATCTTCTTGCTCAGCTGTGCAACGCGGCCTCCCACTTCTTTTTCTACTCTGGTTAGAGCCTGTTTGTGCTGTCCTCTGAAGGGAGTAGTACACACCCGTGTAGGAAATCTTCAATTTCTTAGCAATTTCTCGCATGGAATAGCCTTCATTTCTAAGAACAAGAATAGACTGTCGAGTTTCAGATGAAAGTTCTCTTTTTCTGGCCAATTTGAGCGTTTAATTGACCCCACAAATGTGATGCTCCAGAAACTCAATCTGCTCAAAGGAAGGTCAGTTTTGTAGCTTCTGTAACGAGCTAAACTGTTTTCGGATGTGTGAACATGATTGCACAAGGGTTTTCTAATCATCAATTAGCCTTCTGAGCCAATGAGCAAACACATTGTACCATTAGAACACTGGAGTGATAGTTGCTTGAAATGGGCCTCTATACACCTATGTAGATATTGCACCAAAAACCAGACATTTGCAGCTAGAATAGTCATTTACCACATTAGCAATGTATAGAGTGTATTTCTTTAAAGTTAAGACTAGTTTAAAGTTATCTTCATTGAACAGTACAGTGCTTTTCCTTCAAAAATATGGACATTTCAATGTGATCCCAAACTTTTGAACGGTAGTGTATGACTGACACAGCAAACAATATTAGTCTTGTCTTTCCACTTATCAATCTTTCTGTGAGAGTAGGTGTCATTATTTTTCCAAAACTTGGCTGACAACGCTCTCGCTCTCAGCCAGGACTTCTGTGTTTACTGTGAACTTTGCAGGTAGTCTGCCTGTGGTTGGAGGTATAATGTTGGCAGTGCCATTGGAAACACCTTTGCTCACGCCCCAAAACACAGATTTCGGGGCGGTGAGACATCTGAGTTCTCACTTCACAGCGCTCCGACATCCCTAGACACATCTGCTCACTTACAGCAGGACTGACCCGTGTGTCTGTAATCTGCTGTTTTCTATAAATATTTTCTTTATCCTCAAAGATTCATGTTGGATGTCTTATTTTTGGAGTTGAACTTGTGCTTCAGTTTGTCTGTGTTTGCATATAATGTTTATGTGTATGTGGTTATGATCTTAACAAAAAACAGCTTAAATGCGTTGCGTCAACTCTGACGCCCGAGGCTTTCGAAGGTTTTGGGCTGATAGGTATTAGGAATTGGACAGTTAATCCGTCACTTTACAGAGAAACCTGGGCAGTAGATTGTCCTCTGCAGAATTACGGTGAGCTTCAGACAACACTACCTGAAATCTCGGGTTTTTAGCACAATACATCGGGCCTGAGGCATGGGGAAGGAGAAGAGCTGACAAAATTGACTCCTCTGGAATTAATTTGAATTTTGACAGGCAGCTAGACATGTATGCTTGTCTCGTTTTTTTGCTCACTGTCCCTCTATCTCTTACTTTTCCCTCTATTCGTGTCCATCTTTACTGTCTTTCGCTGTTTCTCCATGAGTGTATCTCCTCTCTTAGTACCTTTACCTGCAGTCTCTCTCTCTATTTGTCTACCCCTCGCTTCCTCTTTCTCTCTCTCTCTCTTTCTCTAGCCTGTTGAGGGCAGATAATTAAAAACACTGATAAGCCAAATATATAAATATAGTCTCTCTCTTTCTCTCACTCACTCACTCTCTCTCACACACACACACACACACACACACACACAGAAGACAGACAGAAGATGGAAAGAGGGCCAGATCCCTCCAGACACTGATGTAATCAGTGACCTTTGGATTTGCCCATATTTACATTGACACACAGGGTACGGTTGAATTCATTTGCCTTTTTAGACAAAGCAAGAAGCGAAAGACCGACAGAGGTAGAGACAGACAGAGACAGAAAGAGATGGACCCAGAAAGAACGAGAGTGAGAGCAACAGAGGAAGCGACAAAGACAAGGGCACAGCAAGGAGAGCGAGAGAGAGAGAAGACTTGAGTGATTGAAATTGATAGTGAGAAAGAGGAGGAAGAGAAAAACAGGAAAAAAAACAAAAACAAAGCAAAAAAACCCCAAAAGTTCCATATTTCAAGGCTATGTGGCTCTTTTTACGGTGAATGCTGCTGCTACAGTTGATCCACCTGTCACCTCTTGTCCCTTTTTCAATATGCGTTTTTTTTAACCTTTAACCCCTACACCTTGACATGGCATTCTGGAAAGAATCTAACTCCTTGCAGAATGCCAAATCGATGCGGAGAAAGAGAGGGCAAAGAGAGTCAGATGGCTTCTTTGGAATTTGAGTGTGTGTCTTTGTGCATCATGTTTTGTGCTTTGTCTCTGTCTGTTCATGTAGTATGTACTGTATATCGGCGAAGTGTGTGAATGTTGTGTGTATGTGTGTGCGTGCATGTATGTATATGTATGTGTGTGTGCATGTGTGTTCACACTGGCACATGTGTGTGAATGTCTGGAGCAATTAAATGAGGGGCCGTACAAGCCATAATTCATTCTGGTCATCTCACATACATACATTCTCCTTTCACATACATATATTTTCATTCTTACATCCACACATTTTTATTCTCATATTTATATATTTTTAACTCACACATTACTATTAACTAATACTATTATATATACTATACAGGCACACATCTATATATACTGTATATACTGCATGTATACTACAAATATATATCAATACAGATGCAGGAAAAAAGTTTTAATACATGTGGACCCTGGGGGTCGCTAGTATTCCAACCACTACTATAGTGACAACGCCACTCCCAATTACAGGGTGGGAGACCTGGAGAAAGTGTACAGGTGCGTGATCAGTTTGAAAGAACAGACCAAAGTTTTCAAAATACACACAAAAGTATTTTTTCAGTTGGTTGGGAGAAGAGATTAAAAGAACCTTTACTGCTGTATCAATACGTCAATAAAAACAACTATACCAAAATGAACAAAGAGATGGCATAGGTCATCCAACCTCAAACAAACTGGGCCACTGTTAGGGACATCAGAACACTGAATCTATAGTAGGTTAGCGTGCAAATAAAAAAGCAAAAAGTCTCACACAGCAATTACTCCATCTACATATAATAATAAATGAGCCAACTCAAGGCTTAAGTGTCAATAGGCATAAAAATCACACCAAGAAACCAACTCAGGGCTAGGAAACTACAAAAATGCACACAGAGCACAAACGGTGAGTGCTTCAAACTAACGTCCCAGTCAGTGGGCCTAGTTACGGTTGACTATGAATGGCCTGATATAAAATACATCCAGACTATGAGAAATAAAAACAGTTATGGCTAACCGACTTCACTTAGAGGGCTTAACTTTAGTTGTTAATGTAACTGGTTGGCAAAAAAATAAAATGACTGGAGTAGGGATATCAAACAAAACCGCCATTAGCAGCAATAACAAGGCAGGTAAAAATGATAAAAGTAAAAAACAATAGAAGAACAGCGGCTGCCAGCAATATGCAAAAGCTGTAAAACAAAAGCATACATTTAGTCCACTTATTAACCACATCACCCTTAATGAAATGTTTGGTTATGGTTCAATCACCTACCCTATTGTTAGGCAGAAGTCCCTGGGTAGGCTAACAATTCAAACCCTGTAGCCTCCTGCTGCCCACCTGTACTTGTCACACTTCCTTGTATACCGTACACTGGCCGTTTGGAATCAACTTGCACTTTCTGCTTCTACAAGCAGCGACCAAATGCCTTCAAGTAGCAACCAAACATTCCGCCATATATCAAACCAGCTAATCGTGTGGGAGGGAACCCAGACCATAGCTGTCCGATGCTATGCCTGAACTTTATACAAACTTAAAGGGGCGGTGTTGCTACAATTAACCCTGACTGGTCCCTCTGCCCACATACATAGCAGCACAGACCTGTTTCATGTGTTGTGCACTCATCAGCCGTTAATGTCAGCTGATGAGTGTGCGATGCATGAAACAGGCCTATACTGCTATGTATTAAAACTTTTTTCCTGCATCTGTATTGCTATTCTGCTCTGTATTGATATTCTCACTCCTCATTAGCAGCTGATGAGTGTGCGACACACGAAACAGGCCTGTACCGCTATGTATTAAAACTTATTTTCCTGCATTTGTATTGATATTCCGCTCCTCATTAGTTGAGCACTTATAACAACACCATTGACGGTTTCGGGAAGAAAAAAAAACACCATATATATATATATATATATATATATATATATATATATATATATATATATATATATATATATATATATATATATATACACTACCGTTCAAAAGTTTGGGATCACCCAAACAATTTTGTGTTTTCCATGAAAAGTCACACTTATTCACCACCATATGTTGTGAAATGAATAGAAAATAGAGTCAAGACATTGACAAGGTTAGAAATAATGATTTGTATTTGAAATAAGATTTTTTTTACATCAAACTTTGCTTTCGTCAAAGAATCCTCCATTTGCAGCAATTACAGCATTGCAGACCTTTGGCATTCTAGCTGTTAATTTGTTGAGGTAATCTGGAGAAATTGCACCCCACGCTTCCAGAAGCAGCTCCCACAAGTTGGATTGGTTGGATGGGCACTTCTTTGAGCAGATTGAGTTTCTGGAGCATCACATTTGTGGGGTCAATTAAACGCTCAAAATGGCCAGAAAAAGAGAACTTTCATCTGAAACTCGACAGTCTATTCTTGTTCTTAGAAATGAAGGCTATTCCATGCGAGAAATTGCTAAGAAATTGAAGATTTCCTACACCGGTGTGTACTACTCCCTTCAGAGGACAGCACAAACAGGCTCTAACCAGAGTAGAAAAAGAAGTGGGAGGCCGCGTTGCACAACTGAGCAAGAAGATAAGTACATTAGAGTCTCTAGTTTGAGAAACAGACGCCTCACAGGTCCCCAACTGGCATCTTCATTAAATAGTACCTGTTAGAGCCTGTTTGTGCTGTCCTCTGAAGGGAGTAGTACACACCGGTGTAGGAAATCTTCAATTTCTTAGCAATTTCTCGCATGGAATAGCCTTCATTTCTAAGAACAAGAATAGACTGTCGAGTTTCAGATGAAAGTTCTCTTTTTCTGGCCATTTTGAGCGTTTAATTGACCCCACAAATGTGATGCTCCAGAAACTCAATCTGCTCAAAGAAGTGCCCATCCAACCAATCCAACTTGTGGGAGCTGCTTCTGGAAGCGTGGGGTGCAATTTCTCCAGATTACCTCAACAAATTAACAGCTAGAATGCCAAAGGTCTGCAATGCTGTAATTGCTGCAAATGGAGGATTCTTTGACGAAAGCAAAGTTTGATGTAAAAAAAATCTTATTTCAAATACAAATCATTATTTCTAACCTTGTCAATGTCTTGACTCTATTTTCTATTCATTTCACAACATATGGTGGTGAATAAGTGTGACTTTTCATGGAAAACACGAAATTGTTTGGGTGATCCCAAACTTTTGAACGGTAGTGTATATATATGTGTGTATGTGTGTGTGTTGTTCGTCCGTCGCAGCGACGAGGACCATCTAGACATTATGTAGGAACCGAATTCTGTGGGTGCGAAGGTAGCTGGTTAGTCCAATCTGTGCCCTGAATGTTCTTTGGCAGTGTGGGCATGGAATAGTGGGAGTAGCTGGAGGGTTGCTGGCATGGTCTTTCCTGGCCTGCCTGCGGCTCTCTGCTGTAGCAATCCTGGCAGCCTCATATGTGTTTGCCCCATTCCGGACAGCTGCACACCACTCTCCTCTGTTCAAAGCTTTCTGTTCCCATGTATCGTAGTTGATGGTGAAGGCCTTTAACAAAACCTTCAAGGTGTCTTTGAAACACTTGTTTTGACCACCATGGGAGCGTTTGCCTTGCTTGAGTTCACCATATAACAGTTTCTTTGGGAGCTGGTGGTCTGGCATGCGAACTACATGGCCCACCCAACGAAGCTGTGATTGCATGAGGATGGTGTGTATACTCGGCAGTTTTGAGCGAGTGAGGACCTCTGTATCAGGGATCTTGTCATCCCACTTTATGCCAAGACATTTTCTGAGACATGTGGTGTGAAAGTGGTTTAGTGTTTTTGCATGGTGTTTATAAACTGTCCATATTTCGCAGCCGTAATGTAGTGTCATGAGAACTATGGCCCGATACACTTTAATGTTTGTCTCCTGGGTGATGCTTCTCCTGTTCCACACATTCTTGTGGAGTCTGCCAAAAGCATTACTTGCTTTAGCAAGTCGTGCAGTCATCTCTTCATCAGTGGTGACATATCTGGAGAGAGAACTGCCCAGGTAAGTGAATTTGTCAGCTGCATTTAATCGATGCCCATTGATGGTGATGTTGGGTACATTGTATGGCTTGCCTGGAGCTGGCTGATGACGTACTTCAGTCTTTTTTATGTTGATGGTGAGTTGTTGCAAGCCTCTGAGAACTTATTGATACTTTGTTGTATGTTGGCTTCAGATGTAGCATTGAGGGCGCAGTCATCAGCAAACAGAAGATCGTTGATGGTTGCTGTTTTAACTAAGGTTTTTGCTTTAAGCCGCTGAAGGTTGAAGCGAGAGCCATCAAAATGGTAATTGACAGCAATGCCAGCGTCCCCCTCTCTGAAGGCATCTGACAGCATGGCTAAGAACATAAGGCTGAACAGTGTTGGGGCAAGGACAGAGCCTTACTTTACTCCATTAGAGACAGGGAACGGCTCAGATGCAACTCCGTTGTCTTGGACTCTGGCTAGCATGCCATCGTGTAGTTGTCGTACGATGGTGATGAACTTTTTTGGACATCCGTATTTTGCCATGATTCTCCAAAGGCCATCTCTGCAGACAGTATCAAAGACCTTGGTCATATCAACAAAAGTGGAGTACAGGTCAACATTTTGTCCCTGGCATTTTTCTTGAAGCTGGCGAGCAGCAAACACCATGT
This sequence comes from Lampris incognitus, assembly GCF_029633865.1. NCBI lineage: Eukaryota > Metazoa > Chordata > Actinopteri > Lampriformes > Lampridae > Lampris > Lampris incognitus. Next base: position 105,448,760 of record NC_079212.1, on the reverse strand, counting down.
CTATGGTCCCACGTTCTTTCCGGAATCCACATTGACTCTCAGGTAGAAGTCCTCTCTCGAGGTGTGCGCTGAGGCGATTTGATATACTCTTGCAAGCAGCTTGCCTGCAATGGAAAACAGGGAAATTCCACAGTGGTTATCACATGATTGGTGATTTCCCTTGTGCTTATAGAGATGGATAATTGAGGCATCTTTAAAGTCCTGAGGTACTGTTTCAGTTTGTCATATGAGATGAAACAACTATGAAGTGGTTTCATCTCATGTTTCATCTCAACTTAACTATGAAGCCATCGATCAACTACCCCAAATTCCATCTGATGAGACACTGAGCATCCTTCCAACAATGGAAGAGATGCTTAAGGCAATCGGTCAGTTGTCAAGCGGAAAAGTGCCTGGCTCAGACTCCATCGCAGTTGAAATTTATAAAGAAGGAGCGTCTGTGATTGCTAAGAAATGTCAGCATATATATATATATATATATATACTTAGCGTTTTTTTCCGAAACCATCAATGGTGTTATAAGTGCTCAACTAATGAGGAGCGGAATATCAATATATATATATATTTATGTAAAAATTTGCCAGTTTACATACACACACAGACATAGCTTGGCATTCATAAACACACAAATATGCAAACAGCTACATACACATATGCACATTTATTAAGGCTGGGCCTACACACACACACACACACACACACACACACACACACACACAGCACCTTACATACACCGTACACTATCAGTATTAGTGCTTTTTTGGTTCTGTTTTGTTGTTATTTTATTACAATTGTTGCTCCAGTGTTGAGGAGCCGCAACACAAGAATTGTACTCTCTTGTACTTGTATAATGAGATGTAACAAATAAAGAATATTGAATATACTGTATATATCCATCCATTTTCCAAACCGCTTATCCTGCTCTCAGGGTTGCGGGGATGCTGGAGCCTATTCCAGCAGTCATTGGGCGGCAGGCGGGGAGACACCCTGGACAGGCCACCAGACTATCACACAGGGTCGACATACACACACACACACCCACACCCACACACATTCATACCTAGGGACAATTTAGTATGGCCGATTCACCTGACCTACATGTCTTTGGACATGTAGGTCAGGTGAATCGGCCAGGGCCCCCGGAGGAAATCCACAAAGACACGCAGAGAACATGCAAACTCCACACAGGATGACCCGGGACGACCCCCAAGGTTGGACTACCCTGGGGCTCGAACCCAGGACCTTCTTGCTGTGAGGTGACTGTGATAACCACTGTCACCGTGCCGCCTATACTGTTTGTGTATATATATATATATACTATTTTATTACTATTAGCTGATACCTCCTTATCAGGTGATATACATCTAGTATTTCTAGTATTGAGGTTTATACTGAATTGTATATAAGGCTCTCGCTTACGCCACACATTTACTTGGTGTGTGGATAAGTTTTTAAAAACTCCACTTATAGTCTGACATATCCTGTTTAACGTTGCATATGAGGATTTGTTCATTATCTACCCAGGGTTATCTCCGAAGGGGTTATACGAGTGTTATGCTTCGGTGCAGCTCTGCATAAGTGAATACACACTTTCCGTTTGCATCCCCAACAGCCCGATGCCTCACTAGATGTCAGTGCTCACATCCTCGGCTACTTTTCAAGTGCCATTATTTGGCTTCCGTCTTTGCAAGTCTTCGTTTTAACCCAGTTAGAAGAGACACAACAACCTAAAGTAAAGGTGAAGATAATTAGGTAGCTACTCAGTATATGCACGTGCTTGTCCTTTTCCATTTCCTCTGATGCTTTACAAGCTCCATGTTTCTAAGTTCCTCATTTAGCGATGATGCCTCAGCTTCTGTAAGTAGACTTGCCATTTCTACCATAATTTGAACTTCTCTACAAGAAGTGGAGGTGACTATGTTCTTGTCAGCCGTGCTCTACCGTGCCGTAATAGGATTACAGGATTGTGCGTCCAGGTAGCATAGTGGTCTATTCCATTGCCTTGTCAGTTTGAATTCCTGTGTTACCTGCGGCTCGGCCGGGCGTCCCTACAGACACGGATAGGGAGCTGGATGTGGGTATGTGTCCTGTGTCCTGGTCGCTGCACTAGCACCTCCTCTGGTTGGTCGGGGCACCTGTTTGGGGTGGGGGGTGGGGGGGAATAGCGTGATCCTCCCACGCACTACGTCCCCCTGGTGGAACTCCTCACTGTCAGGTGAAAAGAAGCGGCTGGTGACTCCACATGTATCGGAGGAGGCATGTGGTAGTCTGCAGCCCTACCCGGATCGCAGAGGGGGTGGAGCAGTGACCGGGACAGCTTGGAAAAGTGGGATACTTGGCCGGATACAACTGGGGAGAAAAGGGGAGGGGAAAAACAATAATAAAGGAAGAATAAAGAAAAGAATAGGACAGCAAGATGAACCAGAAAAGTGATAACAAATGGAAAAAAAAACTGCAGGTGTTTACGCTCGTGGATTTGTGGGCACGGCATCGGATAACATTCCTGAGCTCATTTCTCTCCTTTTTGACGATGCCACCAATCTCTTTCTCTCTAACCCACATTCCCTTACTCTCATACACACACACACACTTTCTCTTTATTTGGATCTCTCTCTCTCTCTCTCTCTCTCTCTCTCTCTCTCTCTCTCTCTCTCTCTCTCGTGGTCTCTCCTCACATCGCCCTTTCTCTCACTCCTCTGTCTCTTTTTCTGTACGTCGGCTCTGTATCTCAGCATCTTTTTTATCGTCTCTCTCTTGGCCTTCTGCTCGCTCCTCTTCTTCTCCTTTCCCCTCCGTACCCTTCAACTCTTCTTCACCTCCCCTCTCGCTGTATATTTCTCTCTGTTTCTCTCAACTCATCTTTCCAAAGGAGTCCTGCCTTACCAATAACCAAATGCATTTACTATTTAATCAGCCACATTCAGAAAACCATTGAATATGATATATTGTATTGTATGCACACAGTCTGGCCATTAAATAAGGATGGATTGGAAGGTATATATCTAACCAACTAACTTAGTTTACCTGTTTTTTGGGGAGGTTTTTTGGGGGGGGGTTGTATGTGATATTTAGTTAAACCAAATTGTCAAGTGGATTTGAATCGCTGTAACAAATCAATGATACGAAGTTTTAATTTGTGCATTAAAGTGAGCTGTATTAGATATGTGAGAAAATAGGTTAAATGATAAAACATCAAGAGCAGATAAAACATGCATATACGCTGTTTATATTTATGGAGATTAGTTTCGTGACCTGGGGGAGCCCACAATCTAGCAACCTTTTTCTCTCTCCTCTCCTCATTTTCCTTCCTTCTTGCTTTATATCTCAGTAGAGAGACCATTTGGTATCATGGAGGACCTCTTTTTCTTTTTTTTTTGTAATTTCTTACAGTGCCCTTCTTCATTTCCCAACAATCAATAACACCTTAAATCACAGGAGACCACACCGCTGCACTGCTGCAGAGATGTGGCTGCAAATCATGCACGGTGGCTGGAATATCACAAAGGGAAGAGATTCATACAGACGAATAATACCAAGGAAAGGACACTTGGAAATGTGAAAAAAAAATTAGCCTTAATCCTTGTGCTGAATTTTTTTATTCTTATTTTTTAAGAAAATAATTATAAGTGTAATATCAAATTTCAGGGAATCTTAATATGATGCAGACCAATGTATCAAATTTTCTAATCTACCAATGAGATTGGTAGACTTAAAGATGGACTCCTCTTTGCTGTGAATGTAGGAAAGTAATGTTTGAAGAAAAAAAATCAAAGTGTCTGAATCTATTGCTATTATCTTGAACTGTTCACTCTGGGTTTGGGGAAACATGATCTCTTTCATAGCTGACATCATGGAGCCGCGACTCCCATTTTGACTTCAGACAATGTTGGAACAGCTTTATTGACAATCGTTACTTACGGCTCATGTAAGGGGCCGAGTGACATAAAGCACCTTGGTGATACAGCCAGTTTCTTCAGGTGTTGTCAGAACAGCAAGGAAGTGAATCACTTTAAGATGTGAAATCTCAAACTGTGCAGCTTTAACCAGAGCAGCCTCCTGTTTGGACTCGGGATGACATCAGAGGTGACCTTTTCAGAGACTCTCCATTACGTTAATGTTCCTTTTATGTATCTAGCACCTTAACTTGACTATCAGAGATCATGCTAAATAACCCGGGTCGTTTTTCTAGTTAATCTCTCCTTTGCATTCAAATAAAAATGAAGAAAAACATGGAAATAAAAGAACAATACTGGGCTGAGGAAAAAAAAAATCCATAAAAAAAATACGAAATAGCTTTCGGAAGAAGAGATGTGAAACAAGGGGTGTGGGAGCGGATAAGAGAGCTGGCCCTGCAATGAGCCGGTGGTTTGCACGGGAAAACGTTCCCCAGCCACAGATCGATAGCAGAGCAGATGGGCCCGACAAGATGGAATCACCGAGGTTAAGACAATCACAGCAGTTTTTAATCTGCCTGCTGTAGCTTACTGATCTCAAGAAAGAAGAGAGGACTTCTCTGTTCCTCCGGGCCTCTTTATAACCCGGATCTTTCCTCTTGCCCTTTCCTTCCTTGTTTCCCAAACTCCACCGGTCTCACCTTCCTACAAGAAAGATAACTGAGCCGATAACAATACAAAGGTTTCACCTTTATCAACCCCATATGTATTTTATTGTACCAGTTCTGATAGGACTTGTTTGTGCTACAAGGCTCAGCGAACAACATGGCCACCATCTAGTTATCATTAAACTAGCACTGCAGAGGGCGGCACAGTGGTTAGCGCAGTCACCTCACAGCAAGAAGATCCTGGGTTCGAGCCCCGGGTAGTCCAACCTTGGGGGTCATCCCGGATCGTCCTCTGTGTGGAGTTTGTATGTTCTCCCTGTGTCTGCATGGGTTTCCTTCGAGTGCTCCGGTTTCCTCCCGGAACACACACACACACACACACACACACACGAGTGTGTGTGTGTGTGTGTGTGTGTCAGCCCTGTGATGGACTAGTGGCCTGTCCAGGGTGTCTCCCTGCCTGCTGCCCAATGACTGCTGGGATAGGCACCAGCATCCCCATGACCCTGCGAGCAGGATAAGTGGTTTGGATAATGGATGGATGAATAGCATTGCAGATACCACTAGCTGTCTTTTTGCCTTTTCTTTCTGCTTTGTCCCCTATCTTTTATCATTTGGGAAGTAAGAGTTACAGATATTGCTTTTACTACATGCTCTTAGGACTGCTGCTGTGCTGTGTCACATTCGTTTTAGCCAACCAGGTTGGCCTTGCCACATGCAAGGAATTTGGCTTGCTGGGGTAGTTACAGAAAAATAAAAACAAACAATATATGAGATATTATCACCAAGGAGCCAACTTGTCTGAACATGATGCTGTTGGTTGTCCAAAACTCTTGCCGCAGTAAAATAAAGTAAAATAAAATACAATGAAATAAAAAGAATGAAAAAAAGTAAAATGAAAAAATAAACACAATCCCAGGGGCGCATCACTGCAATGAGAACATACTGCAGCACAACATTTAAAACCCGACCAATCCCATCCCAAAACCACCCTAACCCCACTAACTCACAAAATGTATAATGGGGAAACCACTGCCACACTGTCTGAGATCTGGACTAAACTATGTACTGTACATGGTATGGGAAGATGGGAAGATATGGTGTCCAAGATGATTCCCCGCTCGGGACACTGAGATAAACCTTATCAAATCTCATCTTACAGCCAAGCTTTCCCTTCTTATTTATTTCATCCACTCTGTTGCTGCTACTGTTGTGTGTGTGTGTGTGTGTGTGTGTGTGCGCGTGTGTATGTGCGTGTGTGTGTGTGTGTGTGTCGGGGGGGGGGGTCTTCTCCTAGATTGCCACTTTGCCATGTTGGAGAAGCTTGCATATACCAATGATCCCAAGAGCTATGCTGTCTGGAGCTTGGCTCCTGGTAGGGTCATCCAAGGCGGATAGGTCAAGGGAGAGGTTCCAGATAAAGTGCGATCCAAAAAAAAGACCTCAATGGCGGAACTGGCGGAAGACGTCTCCAGGTCACAATGACAGGGAAGGCGTATGAAGGCTGGAACAGAGGGTGGTCCCCCATCGTCGTGGTTCTCCGTGCCATTGGACTCTGGCCACCCCCTGCCAGGGACCGTGTGGTGGCTGCAGGCACATCAGCCACTCCACGTAAAAAGCTGTCATGCACAGGCGTCCTCCCGCAATGATACCCATAAAGACCTAGAAGAACAGTCATACTCAACCCCAAGTGACCACCGATGATGATGATGTATGTGTATGTGTATGTTTGGTTTGTTTAACTGGATGACAACTAAGTGGTAGTTGTGGTTTGTTTGAGTAATCCAAATCACACAGTCATTCGAAACGAGACAAAGTGGACAGTGCTATTTTTTTCATCACCTTCAGCAATGCTAAATAGATAAACCTAAAAAAGGAAATGTGGTTGAACCTCAGTTTTAGATTTTGGTGTTGTAATATTTGTTGGTTTTCTATCAGTTTGGCCTTATATCACAGCCTCTACCATTCTGTTGCATTGGCTGCCATGTTGAAGATGTAAAACTATGTGTGTCACGTTATTTTGCAGGAGCATCTGAGCAGACAACCACTAAAATGAGTACAAAAATGTTCATAATTTGCATATCCATAATTAGCTATTGTCTTAAAAATGGCACTGACAAGTGTCAAAGGACATCTGTTGCATGTAAATATTCAGGATTATAACAAATATGAATATGGACGGCAGTAAAACCTTTTGCAAATAGCAGTGCACTTGTTGGGTGTATTCACTAATGACCTATAAATCAATAGACTCTTTCAGCTCCATGCCAGAGAGCAGTGTTTATTCTGAATGCACTCAGACTCGGTCTGACCACACTGAGAGACGATTCTCGAAATATATGAACCTTCTGCATTGATTGGAGATTTTAGATGCAGAGCAGCTCATGGACCTGGAAAGGCACTTTTTCAGTCATTAATACACTCAAGATTACCTCAAGGATAGAGTGGTGCACCTCTGGGTGGGGGGGGGAGATGTGTTCAGCTTGGCTTGAAATGACAAAAAAAAGGAGAAGAATTACTCAAATTCAAGTGCAAATGATAGTTCAATCCACTACCAGTCGGAGTTGCTTGCAAGTCTTTAGTATAGCCTCATACTGTATACGATCCATCCATCCATTATCCAAACTGCTTATCCTGCTCTCAGGGTCATGGGGATGTTAGCGCCTATCCCAGCAGTCATTGGGCAGCAGGGAGGGACACACCCTAGACAGGCCGCCAGTCCATCACAGGGCCGACACACACACATTCACCCCTCGGGACAATTTAATACGGCCGATTCACCTGACCTACATGTCTTTGGACTGTGGGAGGAAACCGGAGCACCCGAAGGAAACCCACACAGACACGGGGAGAACATGCAAACTCCACACAGAGGGTGACACGGGATGATCCCCCTGGGTTGGACTACCCTGGGGTTTGAACCCAGGACCTTCTTGTTGTGAGGCGACCACGCTAACCACTGTGCCACCGTGCCACCTACTGTATACTGTATACCATAGTACTGTATATACACTGAATAGTACTGCAGCACATTCATGAGTCCTTACTTGCTTGGACTCAATAACATTAGTGCTTTGTGACTATGAAAATGTATGTTTTTTTTAATAAAAGCTATACAACACAGCAAATAATTACATTAGTAAATCATTATCAACAAGTTAAGTACATCCCCAAGCAGTCTTAGCCTTAATTCAGGAACTGTATAAATCTAATGTAAAATCCATCCTTCCATTTTTCTTGTCTTTTCTTGACCCCCCCTCCCTGTTCATTTATGTTCTGTGTATTTACACTTAACAGTCCCTCAGTTCCCACTAGAGCACATTTGTTTTTGGTATCATACTGCAAATGCCAGGCAGTGCGATTCAACCACATGCCACAGAGAGCTGTGTATATTTAGGTTTTCATTCCAACCCAACCCAACACCAGCTGGTTTGACTGATTTTGCTAACTCTGTCTGGTAAGGATGCCTTAATTAGTGTGTGCACTTCATTTGGCCTTGACTGCATGCTGCATATTGCACAGCAGCCCGGGTGGGGAAACTGTGTAAATGGAGTGTCCCTGGCAGGTAAATATAATGAAGCCCTATCAGCTGATGATCAAACAATGGCATATAGCGTGGCAGCAGTTGCTGTAGAGCTCTTTGTTGAGGATGAGTTCTGTCGGTACAATAACTTCACCACTTGCATAGAGCCATGTCAAGCTTTGTGAGCGATATGTGTTTTACCAGTCTCCGTCATTAGCCATGCTGTCGGTACATATGGTACTTTGTTTACTTGCTGCACTGACTGTCGATTCAGGTAGGCACAAGCGGCATGAGCCATTTTGTACGCCGAAGTTAAATGGAGTGGAAACCACACCCATCTGGCATAAACCAGCACTGTACCAGTTGGGTTTTGGAGAGCGCCCGCTAAAATCAGCAGGTGTGGTGGTGGAATGGGATGAGAACCTGCACCCATATGGCCCATCGTGGCACATGATGGAGTATAGCTGATGTAGGATGTCATACATTGTAAATGATTTCTATACTCCCGTTACTTTTCTCTTTCCTTGTCTCTCACTCTTTTTCTCCCTTCTTCTCCCAAGGATACCCCCTAACCTGTGGTGATTATAGAGATAATGTATGGCTTTGTCAATTGTATGTTTAATACATATGATGGAGATGATGATGATGAGGAGGAGGATGATGATTTATTTTGAACATGTAAATAAGCAGGACATAACATACAGGTAAGCCATTACCAATACTCTGAAGTGATCAACAAATCCACACATCAAACTCGGTGAACAAATCTCCAGATGCATCAGATTATTTGTTACATGTTGGAAAAAGAGTAGGAGGAAGTACACACTTATTTTTTCCCGCCCCTTCTCACTTACCCTTAAGTTAATTCAGCTACTGTACATTTCAAGCTCAGTTCCCACTGTACTGTGTAGTTCAAATTCAATGCAAGTTGTGCTGCACAATACAAACTCAACTAGTGCGTGAGCAATAAGAGAAAACATAAAGAAATGTGACAAAAAGAATGACACCTCAGTGTTGCACTTATGTAAGTAATGTGTGTCTCTCCCTCTCTTGCTCTGCCAAGAGGTTCACCACACCGCATGGGGGACGGCTGTGGGACCAGAGAAGAGCGAGAGAGAGAGAGAGAGAGCGAGAGAGAGAGAGAGAGAGAGAGAGAGAGAGAGAGAGAGAGAGAGAGAGAGAGAGAGAGAGAGAGAGAGGGAATAAAATAGAGACTCTCTCAAGGAGCAGAATATTGTGTATTTTTTTCTGGCTGTCTCGGTTTGTCTGACTCAGAAAAACAAGTCCTTGTCGAGGCAAGCCAGACAGATGTCACAAACACCTGTCAGACAGACATAGACAAACGTAAATGAAAGGAATGACAGTGAGAGTAAAATTGAAAAAAAAAACACCATGATGGTGGGAAGAAAAAAGATAGCGGACAAGAAAGAAAGAAAGAAAGACAATCAGGCAGAGCCAGGGGTAGGAGGCTTATAGATAAAAACACACTGGTCATTGCTGCTTGGATGTCTCTCTCTCTCTCTCTCTCTCTCTCTCTCTCTCTCTCTCTCTCTCTCTCTCTCTCTCTCTCTTTCTAAACCTCTCTCTCTCTCTCTTTCTAAACCTCTCTATCCCCATCTCTTCCTGGTCCCTGTCCGATTTGTTCCTGGTCTCTATTTCTTCCTCTCCGTCTGCCTGGCTTTAGCCATACTCCCCTGCCGCCCCCTGCATCCCTCCATATCTCTCTCTCCCTCTGTATCCTCTGAAGCCCTGTAGCTACACACGCCTGCTCGCCTGGACCATCTGGGAGAACAGGGATTGTTTTTGCAGGAGGACCCGAGGTGCCAGCTTCCAACACTGACTGATCTAGGGGGAGGGCTTTGGAAGGAAGCCCTTCTCCTTCCACTTCAAATACAATAATAGAATGGATGAATGTACACCATTGTACTGGTGCTTGAGGGGGGAAATGGAGAAGGGGAGCAAGGGAAAATTCGGGCCGAGAGGGCTGAGAGGAGTGACAGCGAGAGGATATAAATAAATAGAGAGAGCAACAAAGACAGGAAGGGGGGCGGGGGTATAAAGAATAAGGAAAATGAGGCAGATGGTTTGAGCAAGAGAGACAGAACTTGAAAGAGACGGAGATCGAGACGGGGGAAAAGACAAATAGGGAGAGAGAGAGGGGGGGGTTAAAATGACCAATGCCAGACAGAGGTAATAGGAGAGATTAAAAAAAAAGCAGCAGAAAAGATGAGAGGAAGAGAGAAAGCGGGTAGGAGAGAGCAGATGGATATTTTTAAGGCTATTTTCTCTGCAGACATGGTCAAAAATTGTCATTGAAAGGCAGACAAAGAACAAATGCAGACAGAACCAAACAAACACATGAACAGTGAATGAGTAAGAGTGTGCATGTGTGAGAAAGTGATTGAGTGAATGTACACTGGCAGTGTTAACCATCATTATAATATTTTTGTTATTGGCATGGATCAGTGAAAAGAAACAGACTTCACTTCTCAGTGTATCCTTCATTTACAATTCAAATGATGACTTTGAGACTAAGTACTATGTCCAATTGCTTTACTGATGTAGTGTCATTAAATCTATGGTGAAAAGTATACTTTTGTAAACTTTGGACAATTTGAAAGTATTTGGAAAGAGATGCCATCCTAGTTTGTTTACAAATTTTCAGGGGAAATTTCAGGGGGGAAAAATAAAGATATTACCTGCCATCACTTACCTTGTTAAAATCTTACCAGTGATCCCATAAACAATTGAAAGGTTTCACTCAGAAATGCGACTCCACCGTTTTAAAGCCACAATCTTAAAGATTTAGTACATGCAAATGAGCATCCCATTGGCATCCTTTGTAGTTTGAATCAACCTGGGAAAAACTGTCAGCTTGATGGTTTAACATAATTGTGCGTGGCACACAACGACTTTTAAAAATGACTAATAGCAGTCACATTTTGTTTAAAAAAAACAAAACACACAAAAGCATAATGGATGGTATGTAAACCAAATTATTTGGTGAAAAAAAAAGTCTAACATATCTTATTTGATCTCGTTTGAACCATATCTGATAAATGTTTCAACTCAAAATGGATGAAAGAGGATTAACAGCGTTTTAGAGGTTAGGTCAGTCTGAATTGTAATCTAAGCAAGAGTTTACTGCTGCTGACTGAACAAGGCCCAGCTGTACTGTCCATCATACCACTACCGCACAACCTGAGCTCCCTGTTTGCTGGCGATTACCAGACAGTGAAGAAAACTGTAAATCTCAAGGATCTGTAAACGCCCCTTGGGACTGAGCATTTTTAAAAAGAGCTGAAAGGCTTGAATAAGGAGACAAGGTCACAAGGCGAGACCTTTAAATTTGAACACAATTACGCCTAAGGACTGTCTCAGAAAGAGGCCCGACCCCTCTGCTAATGTATGGAGTGATGCTGCCCTCTGCTGTTTTCAAATTATATAACGCCCAGGTATCCAAACGGGTCCCAAACAAAGCAGTGAAATGCGTCATTTCCACGCTTGGTGAGGTTTTCTAAACAGAAACGGAAGCGCAATTACAACAAAACAAAAGTAAATACATTACATAAGTACATTTGTTTCACGTCTCAGTCGCAGGAACGATTCGGCTGCATTTGATGTCGAGTGAGTAACCCTGTATTGACTTTTTTTCCCCTTTTTTTGACGCTGCTGGCCCTTTAAGACTCCAGCGTCACCATAGTTACAGTAAAGACGTCGTACGTAGAGCATCCTTCCTTAGCATATAGGGCTACTGCTAACGCTTGTGGCTCCAATTACTCAAACTACCACTTCCCCCTTCGGCTTTAGGGGAAGACGTCCTCCTCCAAAAAGAGGCACATAGTGAGGGAATATGCCAGGTCCTGATTCTTTGCTATAATTCCAAGGTAAGAAAAAAAAACAAGTACGCTCCGCCGTTCACCTTTAGCTTTACCTTTCGATAGCTCTTGCCTGCTTGATCCTTGTGTCTGTGCCGCGGCGTAGTGGGAGCAGTGTCTTGGTGTTGTGTTGCTGTGTGAGCCTGCACAGTGTAACTACGTGTGCAGATTTACCGCGGCAGTCAAATCATTGATATGCACATGCAGTCTTACCACTTGAGCCGGCAAGCTACAGTACAAATGCGGCCTGTGGTCGGGCAATATCGGATGTCGCTGTCCATGGTGCTTCGAGTGTAGACAGGAGACTGGCGTAATAAGAATAATAAGCGATTTAATGCGACGTTTGATCATTTTGCACTGTGCATCACCGTCCAGGCTGGGAAAGGCGTAACTTAAAATATATATAAACTAACTGGGCGTAGACCATTTCTCTTCGATTAAGCCTGAATAACCATCCTTGTGATAGGGTGGCCTGTTTGCTCATAACTCAGGACATCTCAGTTTAGGATGCTGTTAACATTGCCATTACACCGGTTTTTTTTTTCAGGGCACTGGAAGAAAAACGGCTCTCTTAAATGCCCTCATGTCGAATGGCACTCAATATTTAATATGTGTAATTAATGTCCTCTTGTAACCAAGCGAGCATATTGCTTGGAAAAAATGTCAAAAGCCTGAAGTCAGTTTTAACTCAGCTGTATAACTCTCATGTCTCACCAGAATCAAGATGGATAGGCAACTTGACAGCATTAAGCCTGTGGCCTGTACCGTCAAACCTCCGGTAAACCTGCAGATCGGAGACAGCAAAACAGAAACATCTCGATCTGGTGTCTCTGTTGTGGACATTACCCTTCCATTTGGAAAGACCGTCAGTGTAAGTCAGTGCTTATGGTTGAAATAATTTAACGGCATGAATGGTTACAACATTGTCTTCACCAGCCATATTAGAGATAATTATCATATAATACAACGCATGACCACCAGCTAGTGCTTTCTCTGTCCTTCCAAAAGACACTGGTAAAAGTGTACATTCATAATAGCACCAATCAGTTTGCAGGTAACAAACCATTTTAACAAGGAAGTTCTGGTTGCTTAAATCATTGATTTGGCTCATTTGTTCATTTGTTTTAGGATGTTCCTGCCACCGTGGCTGGTAGACAAAATGAAAGTTAATTTCATGACCTCATACTAAGTCTTAACTCCTGTTTTGAACTGCACTTATATTGTAGCATGTAACATGTGGACGATGTAGCCCAATTTTTAAAAAAAAAATATACACACACATGTATAAGCCTCTGATATGCACATTTTAAACATACTGAATCAATTTGCTATTGTGCAGAACATGGTAGGCTCCCTGTGCCATAGTCTACAGTGAGCATTCATATTAAAGTTCAATGTAGACAACAAGCTGACATATTAATTCATGTTCTGACCAAATGTACCAGCATGTCAGTAGTTACATAAAGACATAAGGCTATGCCAACATGAATGATGCTGCCACTAAACTACCCAAACCAGCTGTTTGAGGGTTGAGCAGTGATGATGGTGAGTCAGAGCCAGGACGTCCCAGAAAAAAAAGGCTCAGCTGTGCATTCCAGGGTCGTGGAACAAACCCTCTCTAAAATCACTCTCAGCAGACTTAAAAAAAGCTATGGCAGTGGACACTACTGTGCATAGAGAATATACCACTCCACAGAGGAGTATTTGGTAGGATCAACCAATCACATCAACCTATTCTTTACAAACTAATAGTTCCTCACTTATTCCTCCCCACTTTCCTTTCTCATGCCTTTATATTGCCAGCCACACAATCATTTTAACATAGGCCAATCACATAACCGTTTTATCTGTTTGTTTTTTTTTACATTTTACTAAAAAAAAGAAGAAGAAGCCATTAAAGCCATTTAAACCATCTCCATATTTATCAAGAGAGTTGGCTAAAATGTAGGTACTACAAAGCATACAGGACTTCTTAGTCTGTACCTTCGCCTTTAAATCAAAACAGGATGCCTTAAACATACATTCTTTCTGAAGACATTTGTTCATGTCCTCTGATACCTACTGGGGAAATGGTCTCCATGCTTGCCTCTCTTCACAGCGGTGCACAGTTCACAGCAGGACAGCACCCTTGGAGTTGGTAGGGGTTCACTGTCACTTTTGTTCTGTGGCTACTTGCTGCCTGAGGTGCTTGAACTTTAAATCTGATAAGAATAATGCCACTATCTCCCTGCACGATAAGACTCATCAAAGATTTTGATAGCTGACCTATTTTTAGCACATAGGCATAATTAAAAATAATTCCTAATAGAAAGTTGCAACTCATTAACTCAAAGGGCTAAATCTTCAAAGGATTCTGCCTAAGGCCTACTAATGCGTTCAAGAATTATCTCTAACAAAGCACTTTGGTGGTGCTGTCTTCAGCTTTTAGTGTTAGTGCTGTGATTTGGAGGATTTGATGCTTCCTAAAATAGGCCTGGCATCCATTTTGGGTCCCAACACATTTACTTTTGGGTGTCCAAATTGGTTTAATATGCCTGATTCCCAATGCAGTGAATTACATTGTTTTTCTTTTTTTTTTTTTAACCCAAAGGCACTTATGAATAGATAGCTGAAAACAAGGGAAGACTTGTATTTTAATCAGTTGTTAGTCTAGGGATGAAAAAAAATGAAACAAGCCATTTTCTTGTTATGAAATTTAAGAAGTCCTTTGGGCTTTACATACAATTTATATACTGATTTTTTGGCATTCTCTGGTCTGCCAGCTGTATTCAGCATTAAATCAGTTTCTCTGAAGTGGTGTGGTATATTAGATTATGAACAATTTACTGGTGTAATTTCCTTTGCTGATCCTGAATGCAGAACATCCAACCATGGACTCCACAGATACCACCATTCCTCTGCTCATACGTCCATCCATCCATTATCCAAACCACTTATCCTGCTCTCAGGGTCGTGAGGATACTGGAGCCTATCCCAGCAATCATTGGGCGGCAGACAGGGAGACACCCTGGACAGGCCACCAGGCCATCACAGGGCAAAGAGCTGAAAACTGGCTTGCTCCCAACAGAGGAATCAAGCATTCCTCTTATCAGGAATCAGAAACATTTATTTGTCATTTCATTCCATGCACCTGTGCACATGAAATGAAACAAAATGTCATTTCCCCCAGCCCACAGCAGTGCAACACAAAGACAAAAACACATCCAAACTACAAAAAATACAAAAAAATACAAAAACACATATCCAACATACCAAAAGAGGAAAAAAAAGTTCAATGTCCAAGAGAGCGAATGCCAGGATGACTGTCGGACTGCCAGTTTGCATGGGCTAGCAGTTAGTTTAGCCTGCCCCGCTTCTGAGTCCTGTCAGACCAGCCTCGGTGTTTCCTCCTTAGGCACAGCTTCAAGCAGGAATGCGGTCCCTCGGCCCACCAGATGCAGCAGACCAGGCTCCCCCAGTCGATCCAACGCCAGCTCTCCCAGCCAGACACCTTCGACACACACCCCCACACTCCACACGACAACATTAAAAACACCAACAACACTAGGTGAGGCCGCCACCAGACCACCCTCAGTGTTATCAGAACTGCCGGTCTGCATGGGCTAGCAGTTAGCTTAGCCTGTCCCACTTCCACATCCTGTCAGACCACCGTTGGTGTTTCCTCCTCGGACCCAGCTCCAGGCAGGGCCGTGGTCCCCGGGCTGACAGGACGCAGCAGACCAAGCTCTCCCAGACGATCCAGCGCCAGCTCCCCCAACCATCAAACGAAAACACAAGCCTAGACCCAGACGTGGATAAAAACACTGCATGGACAGTACTGGGTGAGGCCGCTGCAAACGTGAATTGGCGCAGCCATCTTCCCACACCAGTACTGGGTGAGACTGCTGCAAACGTGAATTGGCGCAGCCATCTTCCCACACCAGAAGCAGAAAAACACTTAGTGTGAATAGTTTAAATTCTTACATGTTAATGCAAACCATTCGATATCACCTTTTATAACAGGATAAATCAGTTGATATATTTAACTTATAGGTATCTGGTGCCAGTAATGGTAGTGGTTCATCCCAAGTACCAACCAGCTTGGCCAGCGGTGTCCATCCAAGCTGCCTCTGTTGGCACACAAGTTTTATTAACACTGTGACCCTGTTGCTGTGAGAGCTTCCTGGTTATCGCTACTCCAAATTAGCATGTTAGCTGTATTCTGACCTTACTGTTTTTTGTTTTTGTTATTTGATGGTGGGTTTTTTTTTCCTCAGATTGAGGACATTAGCTTTAAGAACTATTACACAGCATTTATGACAATGCGTTTGCTGAGGAGGAACCCTAAGCAGGAGGTCCCTGCCAAGTGGTGCACAGCTCTTAGAGACCTCACTCTGATGGACAACCCACACACTGAGAGAGGCTCCCAGGACTACTTCTCCATACATAGGTCACAGGTAGGCTAAAGTTTGTATGTGTGTGTGTGTGTGTGTGTGTGTGTGTGTGTGTGTGTGTGTGTGTGTGTGTGTGTGTGTGTGTGTGTGTGTGTGTGTGTGTGCGCACGCGCGCAAGATGATGATTTTGCATTTGTCCATTTACACAGTAGTCTTAAACGCATATTTACTTCTAAAGATTACCTCATCAGAGCAACCCCAGAAAGTTGACTCAGTTCATCTGGACTCAATGTTTATTGGGAAAACGTTTCATCGCTCATCTAAGTGACCTCTTCAGTCTCAACTGACTGCAGGTATCCCCACCTTTATATACAGCAGAGTTGCATAATGACAGAAACCATCAGTTTCATATGCAAATGTCCATGACCATTACCTAGATATGAAAGGCATATATATGTAGGGGGAAGTCTTTCCTTTGCTCCTAATGAAAAAAAAATGTTTTTAAAAAAAAAAACAGTGCAGTATTGGGGACACTGTGCTGTAGATGTCATCATTCAGATGAGCCATTTAACCAAGGTTCTGACTCACTGTGGTCATTAAAGATCCCATGGCACTTATCGCAAAGAGTAGGGGGTTCCTCAGTGTCCTGGCAAAATTCCCAACTTGGCTTTCTCCATCTGGCCACCTAATCATCCCTGTACGTAACTGGCTCAATGATTCCTCCCGCTGCACCTCAAGCTGATTTGTGGTGAGTGTTCTGGTGCAAAAATGGCTGCCATACATCACCCAGGTGGATGCTACACATTGGCGATGGTTAACGTGAGTTTCCCCCTTCAATTTGAAATGCTTTTGATGTCAAGATAAAGCGCGATATAAGTGTAATCCATTATTATCATTATTATTATTAAATGACCTGTGTGTGGGATTTAAGGGGTTCTATTGGCAGAAATTGAATATATTTATAACTATGTTTTTATAAGTGGAATCGCCTGAAACTACGAATTGTTGTGGTTTTTTTTTTAGCTTAGAATGAGCCCTTCATATCTACATAGGGAGCGGGTCCTCTACCATGGAGCCCACCATGTTGCAACGCCAAGTTTCTGCTATCTTACATGGAAGCTATGGCCTATAGTTTTGCAGACTAAATAACTAAATAGAATTTCTAAATCTATCTATCTAAAGGAACCTCATCACTTGACATATTATGGCTACTTGATGCGGTCGTAGACGATGACATCATTTTGGAAGTAGCTACTGGCGCCTGAAGGCCACTGTAGGTTCTCCTACACAAGGTGAGTGTAGGGGTATTCAGTTGGTTGCAATCTGCAATGTCACCGCTAGATGTCCTAAACACTAGCGCTTTAAAGTTCAAGTCAAGCCAAGTCAAGTAAACTTTATTTGTATAGCCCAATATCACAAATTACAAATTTGCCTCAGTGGGCTTTGTGTTCAAAAACACAAGTTCAGGTGGCATTTATGGAGCATCCATTTTAGTGGTATCAACAATTCAAACTCAAACTCTATCTTTATATTTCAATATAGGTTTTTTCCCATTTTATTTCCGGCGAGCATTAAGTAATAGGCCACCATTGTATTTGCCATAAGTCTCATCAAATCCATAAAACCAACATGTCCCATTGAGCATAAAACTAATCCAGCCTGGCTGAGCTCACAAATGTTTATTTTCCTTCTCAACTGGCTATTGGTGGCAGGCCAACTCCCTTAGCACAGAACTAGAGGCTTTATCATGTTGATATATTGAACCATTACATACCATCATATTATATATATAGTATATTCTATACTCACAGTAGACCAGATGGTAAATGGTTTTTTGATCTTTATTTGCTTTGGCTGGTGCTCTGAGGCCGACTTATAGTTTAAACGATGGTTGTGAAAGTGTGAAAGGTGTTTACCCACTGTTTAATGTCGATTGTTCTTAATGTTTAGCCTCAAGTGTTTTTGAAAGTGTTAAAAGTGTTTGAAAGTGTTTTGAGCTACACTGGCTCTCAGTCTGGGGACTGGGGCTCTGCAGGGGGTTAGGAGATTAATAGGGTTTACTGTCGGATAATTTACAGAGAGTGGAAAAAATCTATTTAGTTCTGCTGTGCAAATACATTATTGTGTTATTTTTATCCCCGCCAGGCAGATAGCCTGGAGGGGATTATGTATTTGGTATGTGTGTGTGTGCATGTGTGTGTGTCTATACACGGCTCTCGTGGTTGCAGTGACTCAAAACTTTCGAGAGAAAAAAAACCTTTTTTACTCCCCAGTTGTACTTGGCCAATTACCCTATTTTCTGAGCCACCCTGGTCACTGCTCCACCCCCTCTGCTGATCTGGGGAGGGCTGCAGACTACCACATGCCTCCTCCGACACATGTGGTGTCGCCAGCCACTTCGTTTCACCTGAAAGTGAGGAGTTTCGCCAGGGGGATGTAGTGCATGGGAGGATCATGCTATTCCCCCCCATTTCCCCCTCCCCACCGTACAGGTGCCCCGACCGACCAGAGGAGGCACTAGTGCAGTGACCAGGACACATACCCACATCTGGCTAGCCAACTGTGTCTATAGGGATGCCCGACCAAGCCGGAGGTAACACAGGGATTCGAACTGGGATCCCCATGTTGGTAGACAACGGAATAGACTGCCACACCACCCAGACACCCCCAACTTTGGAAAAAAAATGTATTCTCGCTATTGCCAATCCCTCTCTTCATTCACTCTCTAGCTAGCTTGACCAACGCTACTCTCTGTCGCTGCCCGATCCGATTCAGCCATAGATGTGAGCTGTAGATGTGTCATCCATGTGCATCTGGATGTGCACAGTTGACTTCGATCTGGCAGCAACATCATCAAAAGTTATTAAAATAATTTTGATAATCCAAAAAAAATGCTACTGTTGTAAAGGAACAACTTTCTCTAGGTTGTAGTCAAAACAGGAAGTGTTGCATATTCTTGATGCTGCCTGATCTGAGTCAACTGTGGGTGTGAGTCACTCACTGGGCAGCATGGTGGGCCCATGGTTAGCGTTGTCGCCTCATAACAAGAAGGTCCTGGGTTCAAACCCCGGAATTGTCCAACCTTGGGGTGGTTGGTTCATCCCAGGTCGTCCCCTGTGTGTAGTTTGCATGTTATCCCTGTGTCTGCGGTTGGTTTTCTCCGGGTGCTCCAGTTTCCCCCACCATCAGAAAGACATGCATGTTAGGGTTAATACACCTGTCTGTACCCCTGACCGGGGCATGGGAAAAGAACTGGAGTTGGTCCCCGGGTGCTGCACTAGAGGCTGCCCACTGCTCCCTGCTACACAACTAGGAGCAGTGGTTTAAATGCAGAGCAGAATTTCCCCACAGGGATTAATAAAGTATCTCAAAATAAAAATCAAAAATCATGCACGAGCATTAATGTTTTACCCAGCTTTATTATATTGTGAAAATAAAGAAAGGATTAGAGTTAGACCAAAATGGTCACATAGCAAACTTTCATTTTTTGGAAAGTGCAAGTTCATATTGGTCACATTTGTGCAACGGTCCGCTGCCGAAGAGGCTGCACATTCACAAACTAGCCCTACATGTTAAAAACTTTTTTTTTTTTTTTACATATTTCCTGTTCAATCAACTTGGGTGCTGCGCAAAAGTCTTATAATGGCAGGAAAAATGCTTTTTTTCTGTCTGTGTGTGCATGTATCTGTCTGCTGCTAATCTCACATACCCCTGGGCCTGTCAGCTTAATCATTTCTGTGCACTGTTATGACTGTATGATCAAGGACCTCTCGTGGTTGCAGTGATTCAAAACCTTTGCAAAACCGGTTTTATGCCGCAATTGAGGGATAACTGCTCAGCTGATTTTTCGCCCCAAGTCTGAACACCGCAGGACGGGAGATACGCCTGGCGGAGATCTGCACTCCACTGAGTGCACTCTTCTAGTCATTATAAATGCTTTTGTTAAACTATGACTATTCATTTTTCCTCTAATTCAAACAAAAGGAAAAATCAATATCACCCCTATCCATCAGTGTTCACTATTTTAGTGTATGTGTGCCTGCTGCTTGTGTTGGGAATACAAAAGCAACATGTTTTTATTGAGATTGCAAGCCGTTCATGTTGGCTCACTGGCAATAGTGTTGGGCAAATGTCAGAACTCATCAGCAGTTATGGTGTTTGACAAGACTGTACCAACATCAGTGGGTGGCTGATGATACATCCACATCCTGATTGCTAGTGAGCAATCAGAGCTAATAATTCTGTGTCAATCGGACAGTTCCCATTTATAACAAATGAATGACGGAGTTATCCTACTTTTGTCTGACTTTTTTGTGTTCTTAGCCATGTCCCTGAAGAGGATGAGAATCACTTTGTCAACTGCACTCATGTAGTTTTTTCTTTCTCATTCAATGTCCAGATGCAGGTGGTGCCAGATCATATCGTATCAGTAAGACTGATCCTGAGGCAGCCGTCCTCTGCCTGGCTGACCTTCAACCTCGAGGACATCAAAATACACCCTCATGTAGAGCCAGTGAGTTTGTTTTTTGATCAGTTAATTCATTTTTTTTAAACTCGGTGTGTGTGTGTGTGGGGGGGGTCTTTAAACAGGTGCCATACAGAACAACTTGTTGACATACCAACCAAACACAGCATGAAATTAAATCCACTTATGCGCTTGGGTAAATTTTAAGTGAAAATCTGAAACAAAAAAAAGTTCCAAATTTTAAGTGTTTCCTTTAGCTGGAACAAAGAGAATGGACTTGGAATGGACATGGAGCTGGAAACATCCATCCAAAAAGAGAAATATTCAAATATGTATTCTCTCATCAGCAATTGTTCAGGATATTTTGAAAAGCTTATTTAAAAGTTAAAAAAAAGAAGTTTCATATTAAGAAAACTGCATTGATGATTTGTAATTCCTATTCCCGTTTCTAGATGTGTCCTAAAGGCTAGGATAGAAAAACCCAGCAAGTGACAGTCAAACATTCTTACTTGCTGGGTACCATACTAGGCTACAGTATGCTTTACTACAGGTGTCTCAAACTACCAGCCTGTGGGCCACATCTGAACATCCGGCCTGTGAGGTAGTTTTGTGCAGCCTGTGCTATGTTTTAGATTTATTAAGAGATCCGGACAGCATATCCATTGTGCATACTACTTTTGTCTTTTGTTTTTGTTTTTTGTTTTGTTAAATGTTTCTGTGTTTCTAGTTCTAAGTAGGGCGGGACAGTGGTGCAGTGGTTCGCGTGGTCGCCTCACAGCAAGTAGGTCCTGGGTTTGAGTCCCAGGGTAGTCCAACCTTGGGGGTTGTCCCAGGTCATCCTCTGAGTGGAGTTTACATGTTCTCCCCGTGTCTGTGTGAGTTTCCTCCGGGTGCTCCGGTTCCTCCCACAGTCCAAAGACATGTAGGTCAGGTGAATCGGCTGTACTAAATTATCCCTAGGTGTGTGTGTGTGTGTGTGTGTGTGTGTGTGTGTGTGTGTGTGTGTGTGTGGGCGGGCGGCGGGCGAGCAAGCGGGTGTGGGCCCTGTGATGGCCTGGCGGCCTGTCCAGGGTGTCTCTCTGCCTGCCGTCCAATGACTGCTGGGATAGGCTCCAGCATCCCCACGACCTTGAGGAGGATAAGCAGTTTAGATAACGGATGGATGGATGGATGGATGGATGGATGGATGGATGGATGGATGGATGGATGGATGGATGGATGGATGGATGGATGGATGGATGGATGGATCGTTCTAAGGACTCAGTTACGATGAGTTGTGAGGCCAGTTGCAGATGATGTAGCCTAATGTCAGTTTTGCAGCTCTCTCTCTTTCTCTCTGTCTCCCTCATGCTCTCTCTTTCTCTCTCTCTCTCTCACACAACCACACACACACACACACACACACACACACACACTGTAGCCAGGCAACTCGAGTACATAAACCCAGTAGGCTAGCCCGCTGCGAAATATCTCATGTGAGCTTGCTAATGTAAATTTTTCACTGCTTGCAGATATTGTGTAAAAACGTCACTTTCAAAAGCCACAAAAAAAGAGAAATGGACTTGCGACTCTTTCTTTACTGAATTTAATGCATCAGCGATCTGTCTAATTTGCAAGGAAAAAGTTGTTGTCCTGAAAGATTTCAATCTGAAGTGACATTACACTACTAAACATGCAGAGGAGTATGATCAATTCAAAGGTGAGGAGAGGGAGCAAAACGCAGCACACTTTCTAAAAACTCTGTCTTGTTGGCAGAACTTTTTTCACAAAGCCAAACAAGACTGTGTTGCAGCTGTCGAAGTCAGCTATGAGGTACATGAGGCAATAGCGAAGGCTAGCAGACCATTTACGGAGGGACAGTTTCTGAGACTGCATGCTGCAGGTAGCGAATATCATTTGCCAGGAGAAGGCATCTGTGTTTGGAAACGTCAGTCTCAGCCCAAATACAATGGCAGAACGGATCAACCAGTTGCCAGGTGATATTTACAGATAGTTTTTCACTAAAACAAATGATGTTATACACTATTTTTGGCACTCAATGAAAGCAAATGTAAATGACAATGCTCACTCAGCTCGCTATATTTGTAAGGGGTATCAATGACCTTTTTGAGTTAACAGAAGAACTGCTAACTTTATCGCCAGTGCAGGGAAAGACTACAGTGAAAGATATATTTCAGGTGCTGTGCAATGCAGTTGAGGGTGTTGGTCTACCCTGGAATGAATTGACTGGAATCACCACTGATGGTGCCCCGCCAATGACAGGAAGAATAAATGGGCTTGTAGCAATGATTCAAAGAAAGCTGTAGGAAGAGACTGTAAATCCTACAATTGCATATTACTGCATCATTCACCAGCAGGCACTCTGCAACAAATGCTAGAAATTAGACAGTATTATGACTGTTGTGGTGAAATGCATTAATTACATCAGATCAAGAGGTTTACAGTTCTGTGCGTTTCTGGAGGAAGTAGATGCAACATATGGAGATGTGCTGTACTTCACAGAAGTACACTGGTTGTGCAGGGGCAGTGTCCTGAAAAGGTTTTTGAATTGAGGGAGGCAATCAGAGAATTCATGAAAGAAGGCAGGCTACATGTTCCTGAGCTTGATGATCCCAAATGGCTCGTGGATTTAGCTTTTTTAGTTGATATCACACAGGCACTTAACACTCTTCATTTAAAACTGCAGGGGCCAGGCCAACTTGTCACTGTAGCATTTGATAGTGTGAAAACCTTATCCGTGAAACTCAGGTTATGGAAAACACAGCTCACAGAGAAAAGGTTTGTCCACTGCCCAACATGCCAGTCAATTATCGATGATGGTGCCAGAGTCAATGCTGATGAATATGTGACTGCCATTGACATTCTGAAGCAGGAGTTTGAGCATCGCTTTTCTGATTTTAAGACTCACAGCACCACTTTCCAGTTATTTACAGACATCTTCTCCTTTAATGTGGACAGTGCTCCAAACACATTTCAAATGGAGCTCACAGACTTGCAGTGCAACACCGAGCTCAAGGCAAAGTTCAGAGAGGCACAAGGAAAGCAGGAGATGCTTGGACAGTTTCTCAGAGAGCTTCCCAAAAACATTCCCACAGTTGTCCAAACAACTGAGGCAGGTCATGTTTCTTTTCGGCAGCACCTACCTGTGTGAGAAACTGTTCTCAACTATGAACCTTAATAAATCAAAGCATGGGTCCAGACTGAGCAGTAACCATCTCCAGGCTGTCCTCAGGGTGTCCATTGCCCGGTCCCTGAAAGCAAATGCGCCTCACCTGTGTCAGCAGAGGAAGTGCCAGGTTTCTGGCAAGAAGTAGGCTAAATATGTAGGCCAGGCTACACTATGTACATAGTTACCTATACATGTGAAAACTCTGAAAAAATGTGAAATAATAATAAAAAATGGTGTGAAGGTTATATAGTCGAACAGTTGTTTTCTTCATCCCTAATACAGCGGCCCTCCTCCATAACACTACCTTTCAGGTCGCTCCCAGGTAATTTGAGTGTGAGACCCCTGCTTTCCTACAAGTCATCTCACACTTTAAAGAAAATATACAGCAAGTAAAGTCTTTAGCCAGGAAATAAATGAGCGTTGGTTATCTGCCAAAGTGCCTTGTACACAGGAAAACCATACTGATTCAAAGTTTACCTGTAGTGGACTGAAAATGGGTGCTTAGTGACAGCCCTTTAATCCACCCTTATGTTGAGCCAGTTAGTGACAACCAACCCAAACCTTATATCTAATTGTAGCAAAATGCACCATCAAGAGCTAGTTAGAGGGCACAATGAAATCCATCTTCTTAAACTGGAAAACATCATAAACTATAGAATGAATATTGCTATACTACTCTAGAAGTATAGTGCTTTATGGACATGGGAACATGCAAATATTTTGTGTTGCCCTGTTACGACCCTAGTGCCATGTGTTGTATGTCTGTGTAATTTTCCCTCTCCAGGTAATGCCCCGCCTGCTGTGGAGCTGCTGGTTGAGCCCAGATGATTCCAGTTCCTCATCAGCTGGATGTATAACTTGGAGGGAGACGCCCAGCAGTGCCAGTGGGCCATTGTTGGCAGAGAGAGAGAGAGAGAGACAGAGACAGAGTGTGCTCTTGTGGTCCTTGTTCATCAGGGAGTCAGTCCACAAACGAGTGCACGGCATGCTCATGCTCGCACGTGATCACGTCCATTAAATTTCCCGCCATTGCAGGCACAACCCCCAGTGTACAACCTGGCTGCACCTCACCTCCGTTCGGATAGATATCAATGTCCCCAATTGGTTGCTGGATTCCAATACTCGGGCCCAAGTCCTCTGCGGTGGAGGTGTGCAGAACGTCAACAGAGTCAGCATCATCTGGGGAGAGTCGCCTCGCCTCCTCTACACCTTCTGTGCACTTTACACTACCCCCCTCCTTCGGGGAGCGTGTCCCCGCACTTCAGCATATCAACTCCCTCACGCCTCTGAGCGCACACACTTCCAAAGGGCTCACGGTCTCACCATCCCACTTCTGACACCAATGTAGTGAATTCGGGGGGCAGCTCAGGAACTGCTGCAGTTGGGACGCGAACCCGTATCTCCCGCACCACGGGAACCTATGTTAACCAGTCAACTAAAGAGCCCAACCCGTTAGCCAAGGACTAGCGAGTCTATGTATCCGTGCATGTTACACCACCCCCCTCCTTCGGACAAGCGGATGAGGGGAAGTAACAAAGAAAATAAAAGTATCCCGGGGGAATAAGAGAGGTGGGAGGCGGAAGACGGGTTTATTAACAAAAACTAGCCCTAAACCAATATGTACAACAAAAAGGGCAACTGAAGACGCTGGCTCTTAACTAACCAGGCTTAGATAACAAACAAACTCAGATCAGACCAAAAAGAAACGAACAATAACAAAAACACAGGTTTCACCCCCCCTCCTTAAGGGGTTAGCACAAGAGCTCTCTCTCTCTCTGGCTGCCAGCAATTGCCCACCAGCACTTCTGGGAGTCTCTCCCCAAGTTATACACCCAGCTGATGAGGAGTCACCTGGGCTCAGCCAGCAGCTCCACAAGAGGCGGGGCATTACCCGCAGAGGGAAAATTACACAGACATACAACACATGGCACTAGGGCCGTAACATGCCCCCTAAAAGAACAGGCTGAAGGAAATGCAATTTCTATCCCTCCAAACTTGTTGAAATGAAAACATCCATGTTACTATTAACTTTGGTGTTGACTTTTTGAATTGTAATGTTTTCAATTTCATAATTAAAGCTCTTTCCTCCAGGAACCAGAAAAAGAGGTCTCCGATTGGCTGTCTGACCTGACACTTGTTGACCAACATCCTGATCTAGAGGTAAACATTTTGTGTGTCCTTATGCATGTGTGTACGTGTGTTTGTGAAGGTAGGTGGGTACATATCTAAGGGTGTGTATGCTTGGGGCCTGATTGAGTCTATCTGTCTGTCTGTGTGCATGTACCACAGGGTCTGCCAGACCCCCAGACTGTGTCATCCAGTATCCAGCAAATGTGGGCTCTGACTGAGGTGATGCAGACCAATCAGACCACAGCCTCCATCGGACGCTTTGATGTGAGTAAAACGCAAAAAATTAAACCTGCCCTTTTACAGCTTTTTAAACCCGATACTGATTCAGCGGTATAGACAGCACGGCTTCACTGCCAGCATTATCACTCTATTGTATTTTAAATTGTGTTGACCACTTAGCACGATTTGTTTTGTTTTGTTTTTTTGCAATATTGAAGTAGGTTCAGAATCTGCTGTATTTGCTGAGTAAGTTTTCACAGACCTGGAAACTGACTCAGTGTTTTGCTCACTCAGACATAACAAGAAATGATACAAGTAAAAAATAAAAAATTACATATATATATATATATATATATATATATATATATATATATATATATCAACACAGATACAGGAAAAAAGATTTTAATGCATAGCAGTACAGGCCTGTTTCGTGCGTCTCGCACTCATATCTGTGTTGATATTCCGCTCCTCATTAGTCGAGCACTCAACACCATTGACAGTTTCGGAAAGAAACGCTATATATATATATATATGTGTGTGTGTGTATATACACAGTATATAGCGGGTTTTTTTTGGAACCCATCAATGGTGTTGACAAAAGTGCTCAACAAATGAGGAGCAGAATATCAATATAGATGTAGGAAAAAATATTTTAATATATAACAGTACAAGCTTGTTTCGTGCATCGCACACTCATCAGCTGTTAATGTGGTTATGTGGATTTTTTTTTCCTACATCTATCGTAATAAATGAATATATATATATAAACATAACTAGATATAGCTAGTTATATAAATGTAATTATCCATATCAACAGTTTCAGCACAACTGTATCCAGTTTAAATCCAATACTGTGGGCAAAAAAAGACAGTAGATGTGGGGCACATAACCTTTACTACCCCCCAGACCATCATCACTTTTGTCATATTTTGAATTACTCTTTTATGGATTATTTTAATAGGCTTATTCTTATGTAGTGTCTGTTATTTGTTTGTTGCCATACAGTCTACCTTGTGGCGTTTCCTCATTGGGAGTTGTTCTGGTTTACTATTTGGGCAAGGAAGCATTAGCGGAGAGGTTTTGAGGGGAGGTTTTGCTTCTCTCATGACCGTGAGCGTGACTTTTTTCTTCTTTTTTTTTTTAAATGCTTGATCATTTTTTATTTTATTTTGCATGTTTGAAATAGACATTTTATTTGATTTTAAAACAGCCGGGACCCACTATCTCTATCCTGCTATAATGCTATTTTCCAGGAATGGGCAGGATTAATGAACTAGCTATTTCAGCATATGTGCTAAATGCAGTCAAATATACTAATTACTAAGGGGGAAAAAAGTATGTATTGAAAGGTTAAAGAGAATGTAGGGAGTCAGTTGTAATGAGTAAGGACTCCTTATGAAATCTCAAACTGCACATTGTCAGGAGCCATTGCGATGTGCTACACAAACCATTTAAGGGCTATAGTCTGTTTTTCCTCTGCAATTGTCCCTAAGTAAACAGTTGGATAGACAAATGACAATTACCGCTCTTAGTTATTCTCTTTAAGCTGAATGTTTCTGCAACTGAATATATTTCACATATTCATTCTCAGTATTGCCTCACCTTATCTACTACTACTACTTTCGGCTGCTCCCATTAGGGGTCGCCACAGCGGCTCATCTGTTTCCATCTCTTCCTGTCCCCTGCATCTTCCTCTGTCACACCAGCCACCTGCAAGTCCTCCCTCACCACATCCATAAACCTCCTCTTTGGTCTTCCTCTTTTCTTCTTCCCTTATGCCGGCTTTAAATTTGCAGATAGGTCCTTGTTTGTAAGGCCTGTAAAACAGCCTACATCACTGGATGGATATCATGAAAACTGTTATTGTTGGTGGTGTCAGCTCTAGTGGTCATTTTATAGAAAGCCGCAGCAGAAAAGCAGAACGCAGGAGTGTATGTTTCCTTTGAGCGTGAGCGGTACCAGAGCAGGCTGGGGACGGCCAAGCTGAGCCACTGAGTGGGGTGCACACACCACCTTCTAAAACCCATCCACATGACATTAGTGTGGTTGCTTTATTTTCTCAGATTAGTCGGGTTACCGGTCACATAATTACATAATTGTCATTTGAACAGAATCTGTTTTAAGCGAAATGCCAATCCCTATTATCAGAATCATGTTTATTGGCCATGTAGGTTTGCACAAACATGGAATTTGACTTGAGTGTCATGGCTCTCTGTGTACTTAACATAGAATAACAACAGTACAACACAACAATCTTCAGATATATACACAAGGATTGACTATATACAGGTGTATATATACAGGTGTATATATACAAGTGTATATAGCCATTGCACCTTATTGCAGGGGTAATAAGGTGCAATGGTGCAGAGAATATACAATATATATTCTTATTTCTTATCTTATTCTTACTCCTGTATTAATTTCAGATGAACATGGGTGTCTGGGTAGCACAGTGGTCTATTCCATTGCCTACCAACACGGGGATCAGTGGTTTGAATCCCCGTGTTACCCCCGGCTTTGTCAGGCGTCCCTATGGACACAATTGGCCGTGTCTGCGGGAGGGAAGCCAGATGTGGGTATGTGTCTTGGTCGCTTCACTAGCACCTCCTCTGGTCAGTCGGGTTGCCTGTTCGGGGGGGGGGGGACTGGGGGGAATAGCATGAGCCTCCCACACGCTATGTCCCCCTGGTGAAGCTCCCCACTGTCAGGTGAAAGGAAGTGGCTGGTGACTCCACATGTATTGGAGGAGGCATGTGGTAGTCTGCAGCCCTCCCCAGATCGGCAGAGAGGGTGGAGCAGCGACCAGGATGGCTCAGAAGAGTGGGGTAATTGGCTGGGTACAACTGGAGAGAAAAAGGGGGGGAAATCCAATTTTTTTTTTTAGATGAACACAATGTTCTATTACAGTCTGCTTACTTCAAATGAGACCTTAAAACATATATCATATTACCATATACTTTGTGCCTTGCCCGTTTCAAGCCATTGGCTGCTGTCAGATGAAAGCCCTTGCATTAAACCTCTGCCCCACTTAAGATATTGTTCTGTTTGAACCCTACTGGTCACTCCACTGTCAGTGCAGCATGCAATAAACGGCACAATGTCAGACCTGTTTTGCAGTTTCAGGTTTATTTTATCATTTGTCATATATGAAAAGCAAGTTTACAATTATATAATGAAATGCTAATTTTGCTGGCTCAATACACAAATGGGAAGTAAAAGTACTTGTAAAAGTACTGAGATAAATTGAAGTGCAAGAACAAGAGGATATCTGTGCAACAGTAAGGTGACATATGCATGCAATGGGATTGTAAACAGTAAAGCTGTGCAAGTGGCAGATTGTGCAGTCATTAACAGTAAGCAATAGCTGTGGATTCATCTGTTTTTACAGTTTCTTTCTTGAAGTTAATTTCGCTTGTTAAGGGGATGTTGTCTTTTCGATTGGTAAAATTGTAATGTGCTACAATATAAACTCAGACTGGTTTTTGTCTTTGTTTCATCACAGGTGGATGGCTGCTATGACATCAACCTACTCTCCCTGACGTAGCATGATGATGTCATTCATCTGGCTGGGCCTCGGTGTATGGTAGCCAAGTAGCCCACGTGGTGGAGCAACCAGTGATCTACAACTAAATATATCACGTGTTTATATGTACAATAAGATGGCATTCAAGAGAAAAGTTGCCAGGAATAAAGAAAGAGCTATGACTATGAGACATAGTAAAGCAGGGCTACATTGAAGATTTCTTAACGGCAGTTAACAAACTTGCCTGTTAGCAAACTTACCTGTATCCAGTGAGAGAGATGTTCCTCCTTGACACCTGCCTTATCACAGTGACACTATGTCACTTTTTACCAAGACGCAAAGTCAAAGATCGCTATTCCTGACATATAATAATGGCTGTTGCAATAATGGATGCCAAGCCAGGGCATGATGACATGAAGAACTAAGGTGGGACAGAGTAGTATCATCAAACTTTGAGGTAAAACGACAACAAGTTTGATCTTGACATGACGGCAGCATCCACACTCAAACATCAAGTGAATCACTTTTTGCTTCCTGGAAATTAAATGAAAGTAAGATTTACAAGAAATGTCTCTCAGAAGCCTGCTTACTGTCACAGATGGCATCAAATACAGTTGTTTTCTGGTAACACTGTGCCACTGAGTATTCTGTTCGGACAATGGGAGCGAACTAATCAAAGGCGTTATTTCTGCATAGACAGTTTTTCCGAGGACTGCTAGGGCACCCGGCCAATGGAGTTTCAGAGACTGCATTTAAATTCCCTCAGTATCTTGTATCTATAATACTACCTTTCTGGAGCAAACACCTGTTAATCCAGATATTGATTCAGATTCAGAAGCCCATGGAAATATTCAGATGTTGGGTTATACTTCTAAAATAAATGGCTCTTTTTTTTTCTTTTTCTTTTTATGCGACTCTGTTTCATCTCTGCACAGCTTTTTCCATGATCATATATTAGTGGTCCATTATAGTCAATGGTTTCTTTGCATGAATATACACAACAGAAAATTGAGTCTAGCTGGTGTCTCAAAGCTTTAGTTTCAGAAAAATCTGAGGGAAGAGGTTGTTTTAAATGCTAAGCAATGTCACAAGGCGAACATTTGGTGATTGACCACCAAGATGCATTTACGTCACTGAGGTTTAACGTTACGTAAAGATGGGGGGGGGGGCTTGCAAGCGTTATCTCTTTACCAAACTGTAGAGGGCAGTCTTTTCAAGCTGAACACAGTGATGATGTATGATGACTTTTACCATCTCGTCTGTTAACTTTTTAATCTGTGCTGCACTCACTTATTTGTCCCAGTTTGATCTGTCTGCCTGGCTCGCCGTTGCACAGTAAGATGGAGGTAACTCCAAATGCAACAAGTGCAGGCACACACAAATGACCCCAACACACACACACACACACACACACACACACACACACACACACACACACACACACACACACACAGAGTCATTTACAAATTTCCCCTCTGTGTCTCCTTTCAACTATTGTCTATATAGTTATATTTGGTACATTCCCTTCTCTGTGTGTGTGTGTGTGTGTGTGTGTGTCACACCTGTTTAGTTATTTCTCGCTTGCCTTTTTAGAGCCTCTTCAATATGTCACTGCTTCTCTTCACACACACACACACACACACACACACACACACACACACACACACACACACACACACACACACACACACAG
The DNA here is from genome assembly GCF_029633865.1 of Lampris incognitus. Classification (NCBI taxonomy): domain Eukaryota; kingdom Metazoa; phylum Chordata; class Actinopteri; order Lampriformes; family Lampridae; genus Lampris; species Lampris incognitus. Next base: position 105,417,220 of record NC_079212.1, on the reverse strand, counting down.
AAGAACTCGGGATGTGGGGGGGGGGGTGTTGCTCTTAATATAACTATGTTAACAATAGCCACACACATAACCACACACTAAGCAGCAGCGGGAACATATCTGGGATGGCTATGGGCTGTTCTCTCTTCACAGACTTGATGGTTAATCCCTCGTCATGACATGTCAGATCCCTATTTTGGAGAACGTGGCAGCAACATATTGTGAAATCATCATAATGCGAGAGATTGTAGCGGCCTTTTACCACTGTTGCACCACACACTTGGCCTGCACGTCGCACACCTTTTGCTCAGGCATATGGGTGGAAGCGGCCGGAGAGTTTTTCCATCTCTGATGGCTTGCAGGTTTGTGTACCGCAATGTCCGAAAGCATATCCACCCGCAGCCAGTTGTGTCATCAAAAACAAACAAACCAAAAAAAAAACGACAAGCTTCAGTTTGCTTACTCTGAATAAGAGGGACAGATAAAATTTTATTCGCATTGCACCAAATCACTGACGGTCTCAGAGAGCTTTACACTCGCACATTAAGAAACGCCTACATACATTAAATGGCAATGGATGACACCCTCTAATATTAAATCTATGAAGAGAATGAAAAACATACAAAAAAAATAATCCTTTTCAGGGTAAAAATATGAGAAGCCTCAGTAAGAACATCAGAAAATGGGCCCCTCCTCAAGAATGGATAGGCATTCAATAGTTCAGAGTGAGCAAAGCAGATAATGTGATAACAAGTGTGGGGGGGGGGGGGGGTTGTGGGTGTAAATGTGTGTGTGTGGGGGGGGGGGTGCTCCAACCAAGTGACAAAGAGCCCTGTAATAAAAGAATAGAGCTCTCATGAACACAGCTGGCAGACCAAGACTCATCACTCACCCAGACACAAGACAGAGACTGCAGAGTGGGAACGGTGTGTAGCAAGAGTTGTCACGATTGGTGAAGAAGCAGCCATGAAGAAAGGACAAAACAGGAGGCAGACAAGAGTCTTCCGAGAGGCAAGGGCCCCGGTCAGTGGGAACGGAGGGTGTAGCATACATCCCATCAGAGATACACTGATGGGGTGTATGCTACATCAGACAGAGACCAGGCAGAAGACAGACAGATCCATATGCTCACAGCAATCATGCAGACAAACAGTTGCAGTGTGAGACAAGCTCAGATTAGACCTAGACCGAGATGGTGAAGTTTTTACGTCACTTCCGGACAAGCAGGAGACCCATGTTAAAGGACTACTTAAGCAATAAGTGTCTTTGCTATGTCAGTTTTAGCCTTGTAGGTTTGTTATCCTCCAAATTAAGAGCCTTTGGTTAAGCTATTGTGACTGCAAGCATCGGCTTTGTTCGAGGGTCTTGGGGTTGGACTAAATCCCTGCAGGGGTGCTCCTATGTAGCTTGGCCCTGGATGGGGAGGATGGATGCACGAGTCCAGGGATCAATCACAAGCACAAAAATACAATTTTCTGATCATTATAATAGTATGATAACAATTTTGATTGTTCATCATAAGTAAACTAGATATGATTTGTCATATGTATAATTTCAGACCACTGTGTGTGGTGTGTGTGTGTGTGTGTGTGTGTGTGTGTGTGTGTGTGTGTGTGTGTGTGTGTGTGTGTGTGTGTGTGTGTGTGTGAGTGTGTCTAAAAGGCTAGTGATAACACACACACACACACACACACACACACACACACACACACACACACACTCACATAGACATCATGTCACTATAAACTTGTGGGGACCCCTCTATGACTACATGCATTGCCTAGCCCTTAACCCTAACCTTTACCATCATAACTACATGCCTAGCCTTAACCCTTACCCTAACCTTAACCTTAACCTAATCCTAATTCTAACCTTAATCCTAAACCCACATCCTAACGCTAACATGGACCCCTTTCTTCATAGGGACCCATGAAATGTCCTCACAAGGTAGGCGGTTTCAGCTATTTGTGCCCCAACAGGGACGCTAATTACCTGGTTTGCACGCTAGATGGCAGCACCTGGAGCGAGATGGCGGATGCTGGGATATGAAAATAAGCACGCTGACATGCAGTCCTACATCGCATGTGGATGGATTCATTCATACATGAAAAGTCTTATTATTTGATAAGTTATTAAAGGTTTGATGTCCCTGTTGTATGGGAGCATGTATACGGGCCTGAATCTCTTCTCAATCTCCATACTAGAAACAGACCCTAGAAAAGAGAATGCGCTTCCTTCCTTACGCGACCGTGTCAATCAGCTGGAAATTGTCGGTCGGGAACGAGCCGAGGTCAAAATAATTTCAATCTTGTTAGCCAAGTGCTTTCCTCTTTCATTCTCAATTGTGTTTTAAGTCGCTAATTCCTGCAACAATCAATCCTACTGTTTCTAATTGGATGGGGTAGCCCCCCCACTCCACCCCCCTCTGGTTTATTGTTACGCACTGACAGCCGGATTATTTGCTCCCAGTAGCGGGCTGCCGGGCTCTCTCTCTCTCTCTCTCTCTCTCTCTCTCTCTCTCTCTCTCTCTCTCTCTCTCTCTCTCTCTCTCTCTCTCTCTCTCTCTCTCTCTCTCTCTCTCTCTCTCACGCACACTCATCCTCCTCCTCCTCCGACAATGTGGACACCATAACTACGGATATATAATATATTTCCTCCAGCGATTATTTCTGCACTACAGGGTAAGTAAGCATTTCGGTCCAAATCGCGCCGCTTCTCGTTATTGTTATTATTGTTATTATTATGACTATATATAGTTATATTGTCCCCTATGCTGTAAATTATGTGGCATCGCTGTCGGAGCTGGGCGAACCATGTGCACGCCAAATAGAGCGTACAGAGAGCCACTGCTAGACGAGTTGCGATGAAACGGGCAGGTGATCTCTCGCGCGCGTGTGTGTGTGTGTGTGTGTGTGTGTGTATGTGTATGTGTATGTGTGTGTGTATATGTGTGTGTTTGTGTATGTGTATGTGTGTGTACTCGTTTTTCTTACCCAATGTGTGTGTGTGTGTGTGTGTGTGTGTTGTGTGTGTGTGTGTGTGTGTGTGTGTGTGTGTGTGTGTGTGTTATGAGCAGGTGAGTGTGTTGTTGTGACCGGTGGTAAGGTACGTGGAGGCAGCGGGGGCGGCTTGGAGTTGAACTTCTTCAGAAGAACTAGAGCCGTGTCCGAGCGCAGACCTCTGAGTGTCCGATGTGGCGGTACCCTCACCCAGTAGTAGTGCTGAGTTATGCTGAGGGGGTTTATATATGTTGTTCAGAACCGAGCGGGGAAAGAAAACAATTATTCGTTGGAGAAGAAACAGGAAACGGACTGTCTCGGCGGCTTTATACGATTACACTGCGTATTTATTAGCCGCCTCATTGGTCTAAAACAGCAGCAAGCCAAACGTACACGATCGGATGGTGCACCAGAGTGCGCCCCCCCCCCCGCCCCCGGTTCACTAATTCCCTCTCCAGCCTAACAATCCCCTCTGCCGATTTTTGGGTGGCATATGGCAGCGCCATCCCCAAGGCTCACAGATGTTCCGTCATTACATCAGCAGCCTACTTTGGAGATTGGCTGAAGCCACGCAGTCTACCTCTCTGTCTTTTGCTCGATGGTTGGTGTCAGCGTGTGCGTGCGTGTACGCGCGCGTGTGTGCGGGGGGGGGTGAGAGAGTGGGGGGGGGGGGGGTCCTGTATCTCTGGAGGAGACGGCGGCCCTGCAAATGATTGGCAAGGTCTGATACTGCCTCGTGTCCTCCTCGCCCAGGTCCCATTATATGCAGTCAGTTGAAAGTTGTTGGGAATGTCTGCGGAACTTGGAATTTCACTCCACGTCGCTCGCCGTGTCTTATTCCTATGCCAAGCAGGAAGTGCGTATGTGTGTATTTGAAATCTCTTTGAAAGAGGCAGAAGAAGAAAAAAGAAGAGAGCTTTGTCTTGCGTGGGATTCAAACTACCCTGTTAAGCTGCGTCTTGCTGTTTTACTCGTGCGAACAAACCAAACCAAGCAATAATAACGTTTTCACTAATAACTTTTACTTAGCTTCTACTGTGCAAAATAAATTGTTCCATTCCTGTGTGTTATTTTATTTTGTTTTTATTGTTTTTTTTTTTTAGAAAAACAGTTGCGCAATAGTATTTGGGGGGGAAAAAAGGTTCTTTTCTCTACAAAATATGTGTTCAGTGAAAGGGTGTAGCCTACCAACATATGCATTCCGTTTTATGAATGGAATCCTATTCAGAATGCAACGTGTCATGCAGTTCTATTCTAAAATGTGACCATGGAGACTGAGGGGAGCCGCACTGGCCTTGTGTTAGGTCTTAGCCTTGAAATTTAAAGAATTTAAGGTAATTTCCCAGTTGGGTCTACATCTACAATTCCTCTCATCCTTTTTTTTTGTCATTTGTTATCATTCATTTCATTCATTTATTAGTCATTGAACAACTTCCTGACAAACGAGGCCCCGGCCATCACGCAGTGATTGATTGCCGCTGGGTCGTGCATCCGTTGCCCTGCACACCTCCGACACTTGTCACACCAGATGCAGAACATCACACTGTGCGACACGTCGCATTTGATTGAAGCTGCGCACGAGTCTAACCTGTCACTCGAATGGCTTATTCAGCCGCAACAGCCCAATGCCAATGCAGGCCATTCTCAGCAACACGAGTCAGGAGAACATAATGATACCTCCATACAGACATAAATACACGCTGGCACACGTCGCGAAATGGCCACACAGGATTCTCCGCCAAGGGGACACACAGGGACACAAAATACACTGAAATCCTAAACGAATGACAGGGTGTCATGCGGGAGGCCGGTGTTTAACTTGGCCCGGTGAATACAGTATGCAACACACTTCACAGAAACAGTAAGTCATTTCCCCGGCACCTGGCAGTATTTGGCACACATTTCATCATTCACTATTGAGATGACTGAATAATCTTCTCAGGGGAAGCTGATCTGATGCGTTCCCTTTACAAGTCGGTGTATTCTATATAAAACGTGTTGACGTGCATTAAATCAAAACTGCTCGCAATGCTGGGTTACTTTTCCAAAATGAACATGCACCGTCTGCTATGCACAATGTGTCCTCTGTCCATTTCTTAATTAGGCAGCAGGCTTAGCAGAATGTGGGCCTATGCTGCAGTCATTAAATAGGGGGAAGGCAAGGGTGCTTCATTGCCATGGCTCAATTAATTTTAGGGATTTTCCATAAAGTTCCACACGTCACTACTCCGAGTGGACCAGCATGCATAGTAGGTATAAATCAGGCGTAGGCCACATTGCTATTACCTTCTGATATTCTAGCTTCATGAGGCATATTCAAACTTGCTTCATTCAAACAAAAGAACAATTCATTTCGAATCAAGAATCAGGAATACTTCATCTGTCATGTCATTGAAATGAAATGAAATGTTGTTTCCTCCAGCCCACAGCAGCGCAACACAAAGACAAAAACCCATATCCAAAAACTATGAGAACACATATATCCAAATCAACACATATATACAAATTAATATATACATCCAAAATAAACAACAAAATAAATAGAAATAAAATCACTGTCCAAGGGAACGAACGCCAGACAGGATGACTGCTGGAACTGTCGGTCTGCATAGGCTAGCAGTTAGCTTAGCCTGTCCCGCTTCCGCGTCCTATCAGACCGGGTTTCCT